>NW_022280059.1:4393531-4405359 GCF_004355925.1 Anarrhichthys ocellatus
ACACACACACACACAATACATATATACACACACAATACATATATACACACACAATACATATATACATATATATATAAATTGATGTGATAAACTTTGTCACGGTTGAGGCATACCTACCACATAACATGGTTTCAGGGATGTTAATTACCATATAAAATAAGCAATTGGCACCCTGCCCCATATGTCCCACTTTTTCAGCGAGGAAGATGGAAATGAAGCGGGGTAGATTTGATTGTGACATGCTCTCCGTCTGTGCTTCACAATGTGTGGCTTTGCCAGTTACAGGCTAATATTCAGCACAGCTCACCCCCACCAGAACTAATGAAAGTAGACAAAATGTCTCTGCTGCCATCTTTGTCTAGCATCCGCTCAGGGTGAGCGCCTCCCTCTCTCTCCCTCCTTTCCACCTCCCCTCTTTCCCCTCGCTCTTGAAGGGAGGGTGACAGCGGCATAAAATGGTGGCGAGCAAATGTGCCTTCCATGTGGCAGCAGTGTGGGGGTGACAGGGCAGGCTGAGGCCAGCGCCATCAGCAGTGTGTGGCTGTTGCTTTGAACAATTTGGATGGTCGCCATGGAGGATCAGGGCCGAGCTGATGAGACACCAGCGGTTACAAACAAAAGCCGCTCAATATCAAATCAAGAAACAGGAGGGTGGCCACTCATCCCGAAAACTAAACAGTTCTTTGGTAAATACAAACATATAGGTCTCTAAAGGTGGCTTGTTAATAACCGACTGTATATCACTTAGTTAAACCTCGTAGGCAGTTTTAATGTTCAGAATTACATTTAGAAAGAATTATAGATGATGGTTTAACCAATGCTATTATTTCAGATGTAAATATCAGATAGAACTAAGATGATTCTAAGAGAGTCTACGGATAGAGGAGTTATACGTTGAACAAATTGTAAAATCCACAACAGACTTGTCATTTTGGGTAACATAAATAAATCCCCTTGATTCGACTTGAAATCTAAGATATAAAATGCATAAATATCACTTAGAGTATATCCAGCATGCACAAAACTACTGAACAAAGCAAACTCGCCTCATCCAGTAATTTGTGGTTGAGTCATTCGGGGGGTTGTTAGTTAACCCTGAGCTCAGAGGATGATGAAGCAAGGGCATAAATCACAGAGTGAAACAAGGCAGACTCCTCCGATTCATTAATGGAAATGATCTGTCAATATGCTGGAGTCAATTCACACGTGTCAGCTGGGCTCAGCACACAATGGGCCAGCCAACTTATGAACTCCCAGCACCACTCCGCCGAGTCCATAAAACAACTGGCATCGCCGCTGGGGAGCACCCCGAGACACCACCCTCTTGCACAGACCACCAGATGACACAGATGGGGCGAAACCAAACAAAGACGAGACTCCCTTTGTACAAAGAGGGACCCCTTTCAAAAGCCATTCATGCAACAAATTGGGGAAATCTGGCCATGCAACACTCTGGCTTTGCTCTTTTATTAGCGTGGGCCTTACGTCACAGTAAGAGAAATCAGATTGATGGCTCTCTGCTACAAAGGAGGTTAAAATCAAGCACACTTTAAAGATACAAATAACTACTTCTTTTTTAAAGCCATGTTAACCAACAACAGTTTAGCTATGTTAACCAGGAACAGCCTGTTATTTTGTACATGAGCCACAGAGTAACAGGCCATTCATCTTTCTACAAAACTTTAATGACCAAAGAACAGCTAATGAGGAAAACTACACACAAGGACGATGCTAATCCTTGCTTACACTAGAGTTGATGGAATGTTTAGCTGAAATTAGAGCTAACTTTTCCCAACATGACACATTTTCATTGTTAAATCATCTTGACATGCTTGCAAGCAATTGTGAGTTGATTATAGTTTCTATTTTTTGTTCAAGGCATTGGTTTAAGCACGAGATAGTAATGACTATTCGTAATAGAGAGTATTGACTATTAATAGCAGTCACAGGTACTGTAGGGGACTCCATTTTATGATGGCAGCATCAAGCTCTAGTACTTTCAAAGGCAGCCCATCAGTTAGGGAGGTTTGCTTCCATGTAGGTCATGAAATATATGCACACAGGCTCTCTCTCAGTAGGCCCTGTGCATTTTTCTTTTCTTGTTCTTTCTCAGCTGCACACCCGTGCTGCTGCAGCAATCTGCATAGAGGGACATTTGTCATCATTAGCCTTCCTCTGACAGTTGGCACCCGGCACTTCAGATCTCGAGGACTGGCAATTATGAACCCTTCATCCCTTATTGAGGCAACATTGCCTAATTTTATCACAGGCCTCACTAGCAGCATTTGATTACCAACAGTCCCGAACCTAGAATATGCCACCGATTCTTCCACTCCGTTTGTTTTGTGCTTAAATGTACTCCTCCTATCTCTGAGATCACATGACACGTGGGAGAGAACTGTGGTTAGTTAATCTGAGATTTGAAATTACTTATAAGACACGGGGGCTGCAAGGAGGACTGTAGATGAGCATCATGGGGTCAGTGGGCAAATGATTACAGCGCCCACCTTTAGATGGCAGACATCTCGCAGACATTAAGATTAATCACACTGCTGCTGCTGCTGAATGGTTGCCTTTGACGACAGACAAGATGGAAGTCAGGCACAAGGTTTTCTTTGATAAATAAAAAAGGAAATGAAAAAGAACTACATATTTACAAATAAACTATTATTTTTACAACAATCCAAGCCCTACCGATTTGTAGAAAATAGGAAAAAACATGCTGAATAAAGTAATAATAAGCCACAATCCTGCCCCAGTTTCAACGCATTCGATGTTTAGCATCGTCATGTACAACAAAATACAATGCTAAACTGTGTGCTTATAAAACCACTGGAGAGCAGTGTACCAGCACTCAACTGCATACCTGGGCAGGAAGAAAGTGCACTGAACACAATGTAAGCCTGTATCTTCCTTTTGTGAAGCAAACCAGACATTTTCTGGATTGTTATTTTGGCAAACAAAACAGATTTGGATTTGTGCTAAATTCATGCAAATACATGCATGTAATTTATCACGAAGGCTGACAAGCATACCATATTGCAGAGGGGAGGGGTGAGGAGCCAAATGAAGCTGAGACAATCAATTAAGAGTCATAATTTACACTTTTTTCCACCTCTCCGTCTTCTCAAAATTTCCATCATGCTGATAAGTTTGATGTTTTCCGTGTGTATGTGCCATGGTGGATATGGTTCATAGTGAACAGAGCCTGTTGAGGTGATCACTGAGGGTCTCTGAGAGCCCCCGGCCACATGGTCCCGCTTCCCTGACTTCCCCAAAGGAGGCTGCTAATACACAGTGGAGAATAAAACAAATGAATGGACACAATCCAAAGGGGGTCCTCAGTGAGGCTCCGGGCCCAAAAATTAACTGGCCTCCTACAGAGACACCATATTGCTTGGGATAATAACGTCCTGTTATTAAAAATCCCAATGACAATTTCGTTTTGTGACAAATAAAATTATAGGAAATGTGTCAACATGAGGCTATCACATGAGATTAAAGTATATCATTTCTCACAGTTTCAAAGCCAGTGTTAATGTCACTTCTCTGAAGTGTCACTGCTTTTAATCTGATTTATATTGAAATATGTCATCCTATTAAGTCCACTTTGACTAATCTGCATATTAGCTTGGGAGCTAGCTGGTAAACTCCCTTTGTATGGAATCTGGCTTCAGAGTCTCTTTTTGAAAACTAAATGACCCCAGAAATTTAATGAAAACGCATATGGCAGACCTTATTTGTTCTCGTGTAATAGGATTATTAAAATCATAAAATGCTATCCATAATTATGATACCAGTCAGAGGATTGTTGGTCATAAAGGTCTTGATCCAGCTTAAAATCAGCTAAACGCTGTAATTACATCGCCATTGATTTTGTGAGGAAATACAGGAAATAGAAAATGAAAACAGCATGCATAATTGTTACGGTAAAACCTTTTGTTTATAAAATACGGATAAAGTCAGAGCTACAGAGGATATTGTTGGCCAAAATAGCCAATAAACATTCATGGTTGTAAAGTATGAGTTTTTCATTTTCCCTTCCGGAGGGTCACTTTTTCAAAATAATATAATTTTTCATTTAATTCTTGGGGCTACATACTATTTTGTACATACAATAAAAAATAAATTTACTCATTTATATATGAACACAAATGTGTTAGTTAAATGATATGACTAGCTTGTGTGTATTAATACTGCATAAAGCTTTGAGGATGAAATATAAAATAAAGCAACATACATTTAATGGCTTTGGGTACAATCAGTAGAATATAATTTCAAGTCACTCATAGCATGAGTGGTGTCATCAAAGGGCAATTTCAGCCATCAGACAAGCACCATTGACCTTATGCCCGGGCATGTTAACAGGACTATCAGTCTTGCTAGAAGAAAGGAAAAAAGGAAAAAGAAAAACGGAGGAGGAAAAAAATGAATAAGTGTAGAGGCATGCTCTGGAAACAAAGAGGCCTTGAAAACAGGGTCACATACTCGTGCAAAATTAGGGGAAGTAGAAGTCATTGTATTGATTTACACAATCGTGCATGCACTTTGCCGGGTCACAAATAGGCCTGTGCTGGAATCACGGCCACATATATCACACTGAAGGGCCTCCAATAGCCTAGCGGGATAGCGAATGAAGCAACAAAGCTTGCAATGTTGTAATGGTAAAGATATGGCAAAGAAGATTTGATTGCCTTAGGCTAGACCTGACAACTGCTGGCGTCTTGGGACTGCAGAGCAGGTTGAGTTACTGTGAGATCTGTGCAGCCACATGCTTTAGATTAAGAGGTGATCATCACAATGAAAATCCCCCTTTCTATCACACATATGTATGGCCAAAGGCCGGAGCACAAACTCAAGAGGTGGAACTGGATTCGGAGGTATCTGTGGTGAGGCTAGTCTGGTTTCAATAAAAGGCAAGTACCTGCTGGGCCACAGACAGTGGGAGACGGTGAAGTGAGAGGAAAAACTATCAAAGCCTGAGAGGGCACGACGCTTTGAGCTACCTCTCACCACATGAAAACAATCCATTGTGTAGCATTCAGAAATTACACATACATACAGTTTCATTTGTGAAATTTATTCAGACCTAAACGTGATGAGTGTCAGAAATATGGACCTAATCTCATGATTTAATTTTTGTTAAAAAAAGAAAAAGATGCTACTCCATATCTGTAATTTCTGCCTGGTAACACTGTGAAATTATCACTAGCTACTGGCAGTGTGTCCGTGACAGGCTGTGATGATAATGGGAGTCACCTATCTATCAGGGTCCTTCCCACACACGCCACCTCCTGCTCAGCCGCATCCATGTAGTGAGTCAGAGCTGACGAGTGCCGGTTTGCCCTCATAATGTCGGGTCTTATGCAGTTCTGACTAGAGCAGAGATGAGCGTAAATGCCTTTGTGTTCCTTATCTGATCCGTGCAGCATTATCTTTTTGAAGTCCTCTTCAAAGCATCCACTGTACCTTGTGAGATGGAGTGCCAGTGCAATGATGAGAGCCAGAGACGGTTTAGTGTGGATGCAAGATCTCTTTATTGTGAATCACTGCCTATATCAGACCAACATAGCTGTGCCTAAAAACAACACACTAACACATCATGGGACTTTATATAAAATGGTCAGCCATATTGATCTTAATTGTTAGAATTATAAGCAATTAATGCTTTTTATATTGTTTTCTTTTCCCCCCCTATTTTAGTTTTGAAACTATGTTCATCTTGTTGTTTTGTTGCTTATATCTGTATCTTGTTGAAGAAAGAATATAACAACCAATAACAGGTTGTAGATTATCAATGTCTATTATTCAGCAAAATCTGATAATTCATTTTGATTGCTGGCATTTATGAAAACAAAAACAATAACAAATTCAACATTACAAGTATTTTCAATATAATCTAACAATTGTAAAAGCACATACCTACACATTCACTCTTTTAAACATTCTTCTTTCTTTTGGCAGATTGACACACATTGCAATATAAGGTTTATTTGTATATTAGTTAATGTGCTTTTCGTTTTTGAGCAAAATAATAATTAATTAAAATAGTGTATTGTAAGATATATGTATATTGTATATATTATGTAATGTACATTACATGAATTAGATGACCGTGTGTGGAATTGTTGCACAACATTCTACAGACTTATGCTGCACAATAAACGAGCAAAACAATCTGCATGGTAAAACAAGCTAAATGCAAATAGCACGATAACTGTTCATGTCTCAGATAGAAGCCTGATACCAGATTGTTCGACCAACTAACCCTGAAAGGTCTTATTAAAAAATATTTCATAAATATTTTAATAACCTGTGGCATCACATCAAAAACAAAACACACAAATGAGACAAACTCAATTTATAAATTGCGATTACATTTTCGTTAAAAAAATAAACAACTATTCCATTCTAATCTGTATATATCTGATGCGCTTTATGTTGAAGAAAGGAGATCCGGTCCACTGAAATAAAATAAAATATTTAAATAATGTGTCTAATTTTTAAGTTCTATCATCCGAACACATAAATACTTAACAGTTCTAAATTCACCTACTGTTTCATACATGATTCAATATAGCGGACTTAAAAGCAGCAGATACAGTCCAAGGAAAGCAACGTAACGCAGTGAAAGCAGTTGTTTGTTTCTTCTCTCCAAATACGTAGGTGTACTTCCGCTCCTCGATATACTACTACTACCTGTACTTTTTACTCGTATATAGCACCCGGGGATGAATTTGTTTCCGATAAACTGGGAAGCGGTGACGCATCAGACAGCGATTGGACATCTTGGTTTCAACTCCTCCCTTATAATAAAGAGTGTGTGTGTGTCTCCTGTTGTAAAACACAGCAACACCGGGCGTCTGCGTCTGGAGGGAACACTCCACTCTGCGCAATTACGCGGACTCCTAACTGGCACAGTGATCAGGGAAAAACCAAAAGGTATTTTTCGGGCTACTGAACCTCACAAGGTAGAAATTGACTTTTAAGCAGGCCGTCCTGATAGATTCGAGGACTTGCATCGTGCACTTCAATGCAGTTTACGGTACAACAGCTGTGAATGTTATGATATGATTATAACGCATGTGCTCCGAGCGCTGCTTTAAATAGTTGTCTTATAAATAGACTTTTTTTCATTTTAAATAGATTTCTTTCTTCTCTAAAATTGGCTCCCGTACAAACAGCCGCGTTGGATCCCTCGGCTTACTGCGAGACTCCGGTGTACAACCCGGATCTCTGCCCAAATATGATAGCCGCGCAGGCAAAGTTGGTGTATCACCTCAACAAATACTACAACGAGAAATGTCAGTCTCGAAAAGCCGCCATCTCCAAGTCCATCCGAGAGGTGTGCAAGGTGGTGACGGATGTCCTGAAGGAGGTCGAGGTGCAGGAGCCCCGCTTCATCAGCTCTCTCAGCGAGATAGATAACCGTTTCGAGGGACTGGAGGTCACTTCACCCACCGAGTTCGAGGTTGTACTCTATCTAAATCAGATGGGAGTATTCAACTTTGTCGATGACGGATCTCTCCCGGGCTGCGCCGTGCTCAAGCTCAGCGACGGCCGCAAGAGAAGCATGTCTCTCTGGGTCGAATTCATCACAGCCTCCGGTTACCTCTCGGCTCGCAAGATCCGCTCGAGATTTCAGACGCTGGTGGCGCAGGCAGTGGATAAATGCAGCTACAGAGATGTTGTCAAAATGGTCGCTGACACAAGTGAGGTGAAGTTGCGCATTAGAGACAGATACGTGGTGCAAATCACGCCGGCTTTCAAGTGCACTGGGATTTGGCCACGAAGCGCTGCGCACTGGCCTCTCCCTCACATCCCCTGGCCGGGACCCAACCGAGTGGCAGAAGTCAAAGCGGAAGGTTTCAATCTTTTATCCAAAGAGTGCTACTCCCTGAACGGCAAGCAGAGCTCGGCGGAGAGCGACGCTTGGGTCTTGCAGTTCGCTGAGGCCGAGAACCGGCTCATCCTGGGTGGATGCAGGAAGAAATGCTTGTCAGTCCTCAAAACGTTACGTGACCGTCACCTCGAACTGCCCGGAACACCTCTGAACAACTACCACATGAAAACTTTGGTTTCCTACGAGTGCGAGAAGCATCCCAGGGAGTCAGACTGGGATGAGAACTGCCTCGGCGACCGCCTGAACGGGATACTATTGCAGCTCATTTCGTGTTTGCAGTGCAGAAGGTGCCCGCATTATTTCCTGCCTAATTTAGACCTGTTTCAAGGAAAACCTCACTCTGGTCTAGAGAATGCGGCCAAACAGACTTGGCGACTGGCAAGAGAAATACTGACCAACCCCAAAAGCTTGGAGAAACTCTGAGGTAAAAAAAAAAAAAAAAGTGTTAGTTCACCTCGTCTTAAAACATTGTGGTAAAGAGGCCTAACGAGCTCGTAAACGGACAGAACAAATATTGCCAACCAATTTGCAAAGTCTTGTGAAATGTGACTGTCCTCTGTTATGATTTGGCCGAGCCTGTTTCGAGATGCTTTTTTTACGACAGTTGAGTTTGCCATTTTCCCCGTGCACCTTTTGGTGGTGTCAATAATTAGGAGCAAGTTTAAATTATTGACGACCATTAATTGAGGAGGCCCCATCCACAGTGGGTTCTTTTCTCTCCGTGCCACATGGTTGCCTAAATTCTACATTTTCCTTAAATGCTTTAAAATAAAGCCCCGTGACAAACTTTGAAAAAAAAAAAAATAAATAAATACAAACACGCATCTGTACATTTTATACTGTAAATACATTCATAGATTGTGATTCAAGTGGTCTGAAAATTGTGAATGTTGTTCTGTGATACGTAAATAGGATCCACCTGTTTAATACTTCTGAACTTTTTCTTTATCTGGTAGAAACGTTATTAATTTATACTTGGATCAGTGGTAGTCTGATTCATCTGTTTCAATGGACATTGTCTAATTTTTGAAAGTTTACATTTTGATAGGCGTACAACATTTGCTATATTGAAAACATTCCATCAATTTACTTGAATTATTATTTAAAGTACTCGAACATGTTCGGTTGTTGTTTATCTCTACCATGCTTAGGCCTACATGATACAAAATGAAAATGATAACATATATATAGAATATATATATATTACAGTTTAATTGAAAAAAATGCACTTGAAATACACTGGATTATAACATCTGTGATCTGATTTTTTTTCTGTCTTTGATCTAATTTAAAGAGCTAATAAAACGAGCTGTTTTATATTTGTGTCCCATTATGGTTTTCTCAAATGTGTTTTTGACAGTAGGCCCAGCAATAATAATATAATGGGATCTTTAATTGTGGGGACCCTTAGGTGTTCCACGGTGAGTTTGACAGGGGAATAGGAATGGATCATTTTCATATTCAACATTTTAAATAGATCTGGAGCTGCCGACCAGTTTGCATTTCTTTAAATGACAACCCCATGTCCAAGAAATTCGCGTGCATTTTTATATATAAATTATATATACAAATTCGTGGATCACCACAGCTTGATTGTTGAACCTGCACGACGAAAAGCCTCAATAGTCATCTTATGATATTAAAAAAAATGCATAAATGCAGCAAATTTAAACACACAAAGTACAAATAGGGATTTACAATAACATTCTGGGCAAAACGCGCCATTTAATAAAAAAGCAGGGCACAGCGTGCAGGCGCAGCGCATGTGCAAATCCGCGCCATTTCGTTTGAATTTAAAATATAATAAATATTTAGTACATTTTGGGCAGTTACAGTGAAAAGAAGAAACGGCAACCGCAGAGAAACATGTCGGAAGCCAAACTACCCGCTTTAAACTTGGGCTGCACACTTGCTTGCAGCTTACTTACCTTTGAGTCGACCCTTTTGAAGGCAGGGTCATCCTCGTCCACCTCGAAGTAGATTTCAGTGGTGGTGATGGACATAGTCCCCCGGGCCACCAGGACGGGGGCAACAAGCTGGGCCGGGCTGCTCAGGACCACTGGGCCTGCAGAGTGTAGAGGGGGCAGCCACATAATGAATCAGTAGCATGCACAGAATAAAAAAAATATTATTATGTTGAATTAAGCGAGGCTGAGGTTAATCCTGCTGATCAATGCGATACCATCATACCGGCGGCCTGTTTGCGTCTAACTACCGATACGCACCGCGCTTGTAAACATCAGGGAATTAAAACATGTATTCATGTAGTTTATTGAAATATAATTCACCATAAGAGCTATGTGAAGGTCTTAATTTTAATAGCTTGTGTTATTAATCGCGCAGCAAAACAAAGGCGTTTGAACACCTTTTTGTTATAATGCGCATAACAGCTATAGTCGATTTACCAGGCCTAGAGATCTACACAGTACCTACCTGTTAGTAAACAAGTGATGCACTAACAGTTAATGGCTTTATGACAGGATCGGATCAAACGCAAACAACCACCGATAAAGAAAAAAAAAATGTTTTCCTGAAGTAAAAAAAAAACATCCCGTATTCCCCTCGAGTGGTAATATCACCATAACGCATTTGCAGTGCAGTTCTGAAATAGAAATTTACGTCACTGACATTCAGGGCTGCTTTAAAAGGAGCAGTTTATAAAGGGATTCTGAAAAAAAAAAAAAAAAAAAAAAAGCTGCTGTTTAACCGTTTAACAGTTCACATCAATATTAAGACATGTAGGAACACAAACTACAAGCTCGTTCACAAGTCAAAATACTTTTCCAGAATTGTACGGTGGGTATGTGACCCCGCCAGCTGATAGTGATCACGTCTTTATTTCAGCCCCCCCCCTCTCTCTCCCTCTCTCTTCCTCTGCCTCACCCTCCATGTTCTCAGATCAGTGTCGCTGTGGAGCACCGTTACAGTGATTTGTCTACTCTCAAACGAAAGCTCTCGAAATCAGGATATTTATCGATCCCTTAAACTCCAAAGAGCCACTTTAATGTCTCATCAATCTTAATCTGCGTTCCTCAGCCAATTATAGCCGATAGTGTTACAGGAATACAAGTGGATTTCGGTCTCAACTCCCAGAGCGCCCCTCCATCGCTCTTGCAGGTTGCGCAGTCAAACCGCCCTCTCTGGATTTTTTCTCAGCGGGTCCATTAACGGTGATCCTATCTGCTGATGCTATCGGCACAGGCGCTACACGTTGCTTACACGCTTCATAGAAGAGTAAATACTTGCATTACTTTTTTTTTTACTGCATTTTAAATGTTTAGTGTAGGCTATTTACAAAAGAAGAAAAACAGTAAATACGTATAAAATATTCAATTGCAAGCCATTAAAAAGTAAAACTAACATTGCTATTATATGAATATTTCTGCCAAATGAGGAGATTGTCTCTACTAAAAAGAACACTTCTAGGTCTGATGTATTGTATTGCGGCCCTAAAGGGCTACAAAGAGAGAAAGACACCAGCCTGAAGCATTAAGCCACAGCATCCATTGCTCATGGGGAGGAAGAGGATTAGGCAGTAATCCCCTCAGGGATCTTTCCATAATTAGGCTATATGGCATTAAAATGTTTACACGAGAATAATGAAATTAAGGGCAAGTTAGGATGAGTGGTGTGTAAATAGACTAAAGCTCGGAATACTCCGCTGTTGGGTCTTTCTTTTAATGGAAACGCAAATATTTATCAAATGATAAGACAATTTAATGAAGTAAGGTGTGGTGGGAGTTTGGAAGAAATGCTGAAAAGATGGGTGTAATATCATCCGCTGGACTGCAGTGTTTGAGAAGGAGAGCTTTTATATTTTACATTATGAGAGAAATACAAGTGGAAGTGGGTTACTTGCACACCTGAGCACCATCATTCACTTTCAAACACGTGCATGTGGACTTACTGTATAGCGCACGCACGC
>NW_022280059.1:4405369-4425784 GCF_004355925.1 Anarrhichthys ocellatus
CACACACACACACACACACACACACACACACACACACACAGCTGCAGCCATTATGCTGAGTATCTGAGGCACAGTGCCTTGTTGTTCATTTGAGTCATTGAAGCGATGGTCTCTTTCCCCCCTATTTTCAAACCAAGCATTTGTCTTTCAACATTTACACGTAAAAGCTTGAGAAAATCAGCTCTACAGACTATTTAATAAGGCTGCAGCACAATTAAAAAGACATACATACATAGAATAAAAAATAAAATATTTATAAAAAGTTAGAAAAATGTACAGGGTTGTTTATATATTATACTTTAGATGTCACTGTTCCGTTTGTATTCAGAAAGAACATGTAGATCTTTGAATAAAAAACAAAGCAAGAAAGGCAAGAGCAAAATAACACCCGTCTTGCTCGCACTTCTTTTCCTGAGATTACACATTCAGAAATGTTGGGTTGGGTTTTTGGCCTTTTATAAACATGTCACCACTCAAGGGATCAGTATTGTAACTGGGGACTAAAATGGATACAGAAAGGCTAAATTAAGGCAGAACAAAATGGTTGTGGCTGCTAAACCACACTTTGGGCTATACTAACATGGTTCCAGTCTGCCAGCAGAGCAGTCAAATCTACAGACTTGCTTGACATGAGAAATGCCTCAGTCTCCCCTCTGCTATCCTCACACATGGTCATCTTAAGTTTCTATGTTACCTCATTTTGGAGACAGTATATGTGCATAGAGAAAGGCTAATTTAATGCAAGCACAAGCACTGACAGCATTTCCAATGTCTATGGGGGAGCAAAACTAATCATAGGTTCAGTAACCACAACGGTCTGGGCCGTTGAGTGCAGGCACCGCCCCTTTGGCAGCAGCAGCAGGCACTGACCCAAAGGCTGGCAGGAGGAGCCCTGTTGTTGACAAGGATCTAGTCCCAGATCTCTCATTAAGGCTGTTCATGCCTGAGATTAGATACAGGCCAAACACAGACAGTGCATCCTGGTATAAACATAACCAAAATCTTACAGTGTGAGGGAGCTCCCCTATTGGTAAAAACATGAGCTTAACTTCGATTTAACATTAAAAAAATATATATATATATATATATCTTCTAAAATCCAAGCACTTATTCCTAACAGTCAATGTCCATCTTTAAGATTTGGTTCACAATTTGAAACAAGCTCACACATCATAAATGTATCACAAATATTCAGTCACAGCATTTCTGTTTTGTATGAGGTAATTACTGGTTCTTGGGGATGATACATTCTGCTTGGATTTTAGCCCTTGCCTTCCTCTTTCGATTGGGCATGGAGTGTTAGGCTGGCTGCTGGCCCTGCATGGGACAAAGAGGAGGGGTTAGCCTCCCCCTCTGAGATTCATCTGTCGGATCTTAGGGGATTTCACCGCTCAGCAGTGCCCTGGTTCAGCCTGAGCCTCATTTACTAAGCCATGATAACTAGGTAATGTATACAGGGCTACGTGTCTGTGAGTCTTTCCATTACAAGTTGTACCTGGAATGCATAAATTACATACATGCATTTATATCTGTTACCGAAACATGTTTCAGTTGCAGCCCGGATCCTCCTGGATTAGTAAAGACATTTTGGTAACAGTAAAAAATGTTATGCAAACAAACCTGTGACACTTCGGTTAAAACAGCTGCTACAGCTGCTCTGTAGACTGATTAATTTAACTTGCAGAACCTCGTCACAAAATCCATAACATTAGATTATTATTGCAATTCCATTACCAGAACAAGAACCTCATTTCAATTTCAATGGCCATTTTTGTTTCTTCACACTCTAGCTAGTAAAATCTCAACATTAGACTTCATTGCAAAAAAAATGTTTTAATATACAACGCATCAGCCTTAGAGCTAAAAATGTACTATACAGTCTTGGAGCAGTGAATGTCCATTTACATTGTGTGAAGTAGCCAATAATCCAAAATAAAACCTCATCCAGTGACAACAGCTGTCAACAACAATGTCCCAGATTTCTCACCATTACAGGAGAAATCTTGACTTCTTTACTGCTCATTATCATTGTCACTGGAAAGTTATTATTGGAATTGGCAATGGCTGCCAGGGATGAGTATTACTTTATATTCTACAAAACGTCTGCATCAATAGGCAGCCTCTGCTTTTTTAAAACACCAATTATTAGCATGAGATGTTAAGTGAAGATTGGGCTTTATTGATGAGTATGTGGGGGGGCAGTACTCCTGATCTACACTCAGTACTCAAGTGAAATCTGGATAGCTTATAAAAAGTAATGGCAGTTACTGGAAAAGCATGACGGCTGGCTTGATAGTGTGATGCCAGAACATTACAGGAACTTTGTGCAACCCTGGCCTCGGCAGTAAGCTGCACAAATTGAATGAATTGTGTCAGACTAATTATTAGAGCTAGGTTAAAATAAATCAAAAATGTAATCTTCTATTTGTCTTTCCTCAACTGTTAACGGCAAATTATACCCTTAATGATTGTCAACTGTATAAGAGAATGAGGGTTAGTTTGACTGCAGGATAATTGAGTTGCTGTCTGCTCTCCCTTAACATCTCACATCAACATGGAAAATACACTAAGTAGTTTTCTTGGCTAACTCCTTCTAGGAGTTCCTTGGTTCATAAAACATTTTATTCATTTCAATGAGAAAAGAGTATTGCTATATTTTCAGATTTTGAATGGAATGGGATTGTATTTACTGCAAAATGTATGTATTTGAAGAATTTGTTGATTGATTATGTTGCAATACATGTTTGATTGTGTGAGTAATATTAATACACAGGGTTTTGAATCAGAGTAATGAAATACAGCATCTGATTGTATGAGATTCTCTCAGCAGCTATTAATAATTAATAATGTTAAATCAGCGGATCACTGTGATTACAATAAGTGACACTTAACTATGGCCTTATTAAAGTGTAGTGATCGATATACATAGAGGCCTCGGCGCAGCAGAATCTCCATTGATTAATAATGCTCTTTGTATTTAAGTAAGTATAATAAACTTAACACAATTACTCAATTTATATAAATAGATTTTGAACGGTGTCACCCAACCTCTGAAGATACAGATAAGGTCAGATGACAGGTTAAATAAGGCCACTGTAAAGTTAAGCATTAGCGAGCAGTGGTTCGCATCAACTTTAATTACTGATTGCTCGAGGAATCCTAAATATGACTCCTATATGTGACACATCTGGATTGATCATCTTTCCGGTGTTAGTTTAACTTTAGAAGACTTGCCTCTGGAGATAAACACTCGAGGAAGGAACCGTGCTGACAAGATCCAAAACAAAACAGAGAAGGACACATTATGTCGCTGTCAAAGCAAAGCAACGCTGTCCAGATTAGAACACAGAGACAAAGTCTTTGACTCTAGAGCTACATTGATAGTGAACTAGTGAACTGCAGGAAGCAACCTGTGAACCCAAACCTCAAATACATTAGATAAATAGATTCTGAATACGAAATAGTAGCCAAAAACCTCAAAGTTTCCCCCTTTCAGTTGTACTGTTGCCAGTACACTATAATGATTAAAAGCCACTACACTGATCCAAACACTTAAGTTGATTCACTGATATTAATGATGTACACTTTAACTATGCCAGCAATTTGGAAGACCACAGATAAAAGACAAGCCCTGATGCTACAGCTGAGGCGATGTAGTCTTGGGGTTAATGGAGGTGCTGGTGTGCTGACTTACCACCCAGGTTGTCCATCTCCTTCTCCTGCAGCAGGCTGACGGCATCTTCGTCTCCCTCCAACATCAGCTCTATCTCGGGGTTCTGGCTCGTCACAGTTTGGCTGCGGAAGATTTTCTTGGATTTGACCACCTCGTCGTCCTCTGTGCCTGTGTCAAAAGAATTGCGGGGAAGAGAATGCACTAAATATTGCACTCTGACCTTTCGAGCTCAGATCGGTATACGCTTAAATGGAAACAAATACCTGGCTATGGTCTTGTTCGTTGGCAAAGTCCTATCACCTATTTCCTATTCTGCAACTTATTATTGCAGTTTCATTTGATGCATTTCTGTCCGGCATTACTGCACTATCCTGTAAGTATGAAATGCTTCAACTGTTGTACTCATTGACTGAGCAATAGCCTGCTTCCAATGTAAGGCAAGCAATACAATTTACAATATACAGTACATTTCAGTAACGCATAAAAAGTAACATATAAAATCATACATATACATATTTAGTAAGAGAAAATGCAACAGCATTAGAAAAAAAATAAGCAACACCATTCATCCAACACAAACACACACACACACACAAACTAATCATAAGTGATTTCAGAATACATTTGAAGAAATATGAAAAAATAACCACATTCCTGATAACCACAGTATGAGCTTAACAGGTTTTTGATTATCCACAAGTCCAAACACAAGAGTCTTCTTTTATGAGTTATTAAAATACACAACATATAGTCAAATATATAAAAAGATATAAACCATGGAGAACCTCTGTATGAAATACATAATATGTGCAGGATGAAGCTGAAATGACACGCTCACTAATGTACTTGCCATAGCATATGAAAGAATGTCAGGGTACACGTTCGTTCGCTGAATACACTTTGCGTGGTTGAACATCAGAGGTGTTTCAGCTTTTATTTTTAGACAAGGTCAACAATGAAACACTATCTGTATCTTGAAAGACCAACAGCTCAGTCGGGGGATACATCTCAAGCTCGTAGTCGATTAGAGATATCATTTGCCGCTTTTGGAGACTTGACAAGAGTGAGACTGAACAGACAGCACAATTAGGAGGCTGCTTACACCAGGACTTCATCATATATGGCGAGAGTGGAGCAAGCTCATTGAAAAAGATGTGTTCATACATCCTGCAAAACAAAGAGGTCTCGCAACACATTTATCAGCTTAAATCTGCCCATCTCCAACATGTGCCTGCCACACGGCTGCTCACAACGTTCATGTGAATTTGTCTTTCTGAAGTCCAATGCAGGAAATAACCAGAGGAAAAACTCGCGTGTATGAAAGGAACACATATCAAGAAATGGGAGGCGGCTGACACCCGTCTGACATGTTTCATTTCAGCACAGTTCTTAATTTGCCTCTCCCTCCCCTGAGGAACATGTACCTTGTCTTGAAGAGGTCACATTTGACTGTTGTCAACACTGCTACTGAGAAAAAAAGTCTGCTTCCTGCTCTGTCTCATATCTGGAGTGCTTTCATCAGACGGAGGGAAGAAGTCGTTTCAGAAACAAATTCTGTGTAATGTTAAAGGCAAAAAGCCAGCCAGCGGTCAGAGATCAAAGCAGAAAGACTGAAACTTAAAACTGTAATTCTGTAAACCATCATCACGCTCCGAGTAAATGAGGGAATGTTCTGATTGGCAAATCTTTGCGGGGTTGACTTGACCAAATAAACTCTGCTGATTTCTACATGCAAATGACCAACGTCAACTGTTGTGGGGGAGGGGACCATCTTTACCCACAATGCAATTTTGTTCTCACAGACAAAGTAATATGGTTATAAATAACAAGAAATGAAGAGCTATGACATGAAGGAGAAAATGTGCTGACATGAAAAGAGATTTTCTCATGACTGATAGCCCGTTGACTCGGAGACACGCTTGTATTAAAAGTGCGCCTGTGAGAAGGGTCGCCATTTATCACTATTAGGACTTGCTGTGCAGCGGGATTGCAAACATTTTCCCGTGTCCACCGTTGACCACTAAATGGTAAAACAAAGAGAATGGCCCTTTGAGTATCTGATATAACTCATATGAATTGCCTAAAGTGAAAAAGAACAAGGGACAAGTGCAGGCTGGGGTAGATATTATGTATATATACATATAATCATCAAATACTGACCGATTTACACATTGATTTTTCAGTTGATTTTATGATGTGAGAAGTTTCACATTTATACTTTAAAAGAGAGAAGGGGAAAAAAAGTGAGCAGTCCATCAAAAGCCACTGCCTGTTGACTTCTACACATCTCTGGAAAAAAGAAAAATCACAGAAGTTTAATTTCATGTCTAGCCCTTCAGGAACAGTGCGAGGAGGAGCCACCCATCACCAGTCTCACGGGTCCTCACTGAGTTAAAACTGCCTCAGAGTGCACTAATTACACTCAGTAAAGTGCATTTCAGAGCTTTCATGACCCCATTGGAGGCTGATGAAGACCTGCCAGCTGTGACCAATGGAGGACGCCCCTGAGCACTCATCACTGGAGTTCAACAAGGATCCATGGTCCCGAGTTCGCTCTAGGGTGTCTACTGATTGTTTGTTGTGCCACAATTTTTCACACACGTCCAAGACATTGACATCAAAAACAACAACAAAATGCAGATTTTGAGTTTCGTCACGGAGTCACAGAGAACTTAGTGCTTATTAGTGTTTGTTACTGTAAGTAACCTCCTTCATAGATATAAAACTAAAATGATTGCATTTTGAAAATCTATTTCAATAAACTTTATAATCTCAGATGCAGTCTCTCACTTTGGAAATATGTCAGTGTTCAGTAGTTTTACTATTGAGTATGGAATAGATAAGAGTTGAAAGGCCTTTAAAAGACTGTTGAATCAACCACAATACTGTTGCCAAGTGTCCATGTGTCATGTACTGCAACACTGGCACCGGCCTTTCATTTGTATCGCCTCAGTGGAGCCGGCGAGCATGAGTTTTTCTACTGTAAGTCTCATATGTAGTATACACCCAGCCTCAACCACTTCATTGCCAGTCCTTAAAAAAAGAAATCTGCAACATAATGTTTCACTTAAGATTCAACAAACGCAGGTAGAAAAAAAAGCAGAGTTCACAAATACTTTATCCACGACCATAAATAAAACACAAAACACCTAAAGCTTTTCTTAAAGCGCTATGATCTGAATGATGCTGGAAAAGGAAGCAAGCAACGGCCTCTTGTAGAAATCACTGAATGTTTGTCGAATGATATGACAAGCAACATTTTGGACACAGCTGAAGACACCCAGCTATCTCGACCTCTTTCTAAACAAAGACTTGGGAAAAAGAGGTTAAACTCTGGACTTCTGCAGGAACTATTCTGTGTTACGTCTCATTCTGTCAGATCTCTGTAGATAACATGCATTAGCACAATCCCCGGCTCCATAGCTTATTTATCATACTACCTTATAATGAACATCAGTGCTTTTGTGCAGTCATTCCCGCATCCATATAACATGAGCTCTATAGAATGTTTTCAATATATCTCCTCCGTTTCTCAGACTCTATCTGTTTTAGATCCTGCCCTCCTACGCACCCTCTCCACGGGCTCCACATTCCACATGGAGAGAAAAAGTCCAGTCCATGGGATTGCATTACCGGTAGGGTGATGCAATTCTGCCCTCTGTCTCTTCACTTTTATTTACTCTGCAATGAAAGATGAAATGAGGGGGGGTGACAGCTTCATACTTCCTGTGATGCAAGCCACCCGTTTTTGCAGAGAATGTGTTTTGAGACTGTAACAGTAAACAATATAACTTTGATGTAGAGTGAGTTTATACAGTGCACACACTTCCTCTTGATCTTTATTCAATATCCTGGGATGTGCAGTGCATGTGCTGCCAGAGGTTACAAACAACCTCATCTTCTCCCCATCAAAACATTAACAGCAGTGTCCAGTAATCCCCACATCTGGACCAGAGCGTTAGGTTCATACCGACTTTACCGAAAGGCTGCATTCAAATGTCCGTACTTGCACGTTAGTAAATGTCTGGGTGTCATTTGTCACAGTTGAATATATTTGATTATAAAGCAGGAGAAGGTTAACATCACATCAGGAGACTGGTGCCTCTAAATAGCTGTAAAGACCTCTGCCCAGGGCAATCCGCTCTGAGAGAGGCCGCTCACCTGAAATGAGACAGCAAGGACACCGGGAGGTAAAACACCCCGTTAAACATTTGGATCAATATTAACGTGACTTCCATTTCATGCTTGCCCAATTCCAATCACCTAACAATATACTCTGATACTGGGCCGAGGCTGGCTGTTAACAGGGCAGGTTATTACAGGCACAGGGGCAGAGACAGAATGTGCTGGCTAAGCTGTCAATGCTGCTAATAGACAACGAGGCAGAGTTTAAGGCAGAGTTTAACCTCCCATCACACGCGTTCATGAACGTTCACGCTCTCACACACAAGGACACGCAAATTGCACAAAAGTAAAAAAAACATACACTGGTTTTGCCAATATATCAAATTGATTTAAAAAAAAAAGTTTCACTTTAACATTTGACCTCTCAAATAATTTTTTTTTTTTTATTGGCATAAACAAATTCAAAGAAAGCATTGAACTTTTACAAAAAACGTTTCAAAATGTGGGTTTCAAAAATTTTGAATTGGCAAGTGGTCAATATAATTGGTCAAATAATCTCTCTTGGAAATCCACAACAATGAATACATGAAGCCAGTTTCTACAATGGCAAAGAATCTTTTATTTTGTACTGTTATTCTGTAAAAAACACAAAAGATTGTGAGACTCTTGCAATACACTGCTGTCAAAAATGACACAGGCCACTCACTCACTGAAATGTTCTTTGTGAAAAAAAAAAGAAAACTTTCCTGCTGACTTTCATTTCCCTCAAGCGAGCTTGTAAGACTGACGCTTACTGTGAACACAACAGTTTAAGTCTGCCCTCTTCAAACTCAAGATGGTGGCTGAGCATATATTGTCATATCCTGCTGTCAAACCAGAAACTGTGTATTTAATTTGGACAACCTACTGGTTCTCCAATCGTCCCAGATTTTAAAGCTTTAATAATGACTCTCAGGGGCCAACTCAAACAACCTCTTTGTTTTTCTACTCTGGTGCATGCAGCCGGCAACCCACTAAGAAGTTCAATAGAATCCCTGTCAAATCCAGGAGACAAAGTCGGGATGTTATGACTAATGGATATCCAACCTCTGAGATTCTGCACCAGGGTTCTCTGCTAAAGACAGGTCCTATCTTTAATATCATGCTAATTAAAAATGAATATTCATTATAAAAAACAAAAAAAAAAGACTAACTGTCATGGTACTTTTAAAATAAAAACTGCCAACGACATCTGCTGAAGCTCTAAGAAAGAACAAAAGATCCTTCTCACTTAAACTCATAACAAAACCTCCGCTGTGCAACCACATCAAAGCCTGCTGGAAAAAGCCTGAAAGTGCAGCTCACCTCTCAACGAGAGCAAGAGGGCTGTCCCAGCACGGGCCAACCCTTTCACTTGACAAGTTTATACATTATTCTGCTCATTAAATCTACTGCATGTCGGCAGGACTTCAACAAGTCTTCAGTCAACTACACGGAGGGATTAATGTCAAACAACTGAGGCAAAACTGATAGCTCAAAAGTAAAGTCTAGTGATCTGATGGACTAATATGATATGCATTTGTAGCATTTGAGGACATCTGTCACATAGGTGACGGAAATAATACACATGTATACTAATCTGAGCACAGTGTAGGTCAAAAGGAGGGTGGCATCACATCCTCATACCTCAGAATCTCCACCAGAAATAGTGTGTTTGCATTAGGGCTGGGCAATACTTTGTTATATCAATATCTTAATTTGAGACTAGATATCGTTTGGAAAACGGATTTCTGCATATTGTCTTTTTCTAGTTTTAAAGGCTGCATTACAGTATAGTGACGTAATTTTACTTACCAGACTGTTCGAGCTGTTTAACAATCTCATTGTGTAAATATTGTGGCCAATGGTCGACCCTGAATTATTGTTGCAATATCGATATTGAGGTATTTGGTCAAAAATATTGTGATATTTCATTTCTCCATATTGCGATTTTTTTGGGGCTGTCACCTGCTGCAGAGCACTATTCTGGTGGCATTGAGCCAGGGAGGAGGGGCCAACTTTGTATGTTGTGTTCAATCGCAATAGACAAATCCGACTCATTCTGCTTTAAAGTTACAAAAGACTAATGACATAAAATACAACAAGAATAAATAAATAAGCAGCTACAAAAACAGTAGATATCCACAACCGATTACAGAAATGGCTGAAAGGTATAAGCTGAAACCAGAGTATATTATGCATACCCGTATTTACTTAACCCTTAGTTATTAGCAAGGTGAGGTGCAGCATACTGAAAATATGGACCAAAAGCTAGGTGGATCATGCTGCAGAAAGAGGTGAATAGGAGAGTTTTCTATTGATGTTTTGATACGTTTTTACAGCTGTGCTGCTTTTTACAGGTGGGCAATGTTGATGCAAAGCAATTTCTTTGCAAACAACACCGAAGTTCTTAATAACCTGTAACATTTCTAAGCCAGTTAAAAGTGCTTAAGTTGTAACATTTGTTACCTTGAGTCCCTCAGCAGTATCAACATGTCACCAAAAGCCAATGAATTGGTTCATGGCTAAAAATAATGGAACCAGCACAAAATCTAAAGCAGACGGTGCAATTATTTGCATGTGTGTCTCTATATGGACCACCTGCAGCTGAAGCAGCAGCTGGCACGCGTTTATCCACAGTGCTGCCACAAGCTTCATACAGCAGTCATAGCAGAGCTAGCAAAGCAGCAAGATGACGTCCTGAACCCAACCAATGGTCAGCTTCAGTAGCTAAACACTGAAACTCAGCCAGGGGGTCAGTGAACCTTGTGATTATTGTGCATGTGTTGCTGTAAGTCTACAGTCATTTTAAAAGGCTACCCTGACCATAATGCATTGCATGTTTTCTATTTTCTATAAAGTAAACGAGATGCTTACTCCATTAATTTCAGAATCAATACATTCGCCCATGTGCCGTTAATACATTTGCTCTGCTATATAATTACAGATGGGAGAGAAGGTTCCAATGGTGTTTTATAGTACAAAGCTGCTTTCCTTTAAAAAGGTCAGTGTTGCATGACATAAGGCAACATTTAGATGGTGGGGCAACACTGAAAAAATGTTTGTGTCAATACAAAAAAGTTTCGGGCAAAGAGAAGACACAATAAAGGGAGAGATCCAATTTGTTCTTGAGTATGTGTTGTGGTGGAAATAAAAAAGTGCAATAAAATGTATGTGTCATGTTCAATTCACAGGACTCATAAATATGTCCCCTATAAAAATAACTCCTAACTTCCACTAAGCAACATGCTAAACTATATGGACAAGCTTGGGCTAACTTTAATGATTTTCCTTTTATGCTTTCAGGCAATGTTGATATTTTACATTTAATATGGGGCGATGATATTCTTGAAGGTTAAAAGCTCCCGAATTCTGATGGCTTTAAAAGAAATACTCATCAATACTAATACTAATGCAAAAAACAAACTCACCATACTCCAGCAGTGACTTGCACGTGACATCTAAGTGGGTGGATCCAAATGGGTTTCTGACAAATCTCCGCCTCCGCCGCAGGTCATCTTCCCAGTAGTCGAGTCGCCAGAAGTCGTGCAGCTGACTATGAGAGAGACAAGAAGACAGGCAGGTTAGATGGAGCACACATCCCTCACTGATGGTCTGATTACAGCAGCCACTTCCTTATCAGGGGGACACATCTTGAGGAGGAAAATAAGGCCACAGATAGCAGATTTATTAGGACTAGTGGCATGCTCTGCAGAGGTCCAGTAATGTTCCCTCTGCTAAAGTCTATAGCATTAGAACAGCAGGGAGCAGCAGCAGCCGCAGCACACATAAATCACAGGCACTTCCATTAACAAATACAGCATCAAATTACAAGTATAAATGGCACAGCTTGCCTCCTTTTTTACAATGTTTTTTAACAAGTCTTGTAAATCAAAGGTAGGAACCTCTACGCAGACAGCGTGGGGTTTAATGATCGGGGTCTTGGGGCGGTTGGGCATGAGCCTATAAAACAAGCCCCCTCCCTGCATATGTGGAGCCATGATTAAAATAATGTGCTGAAATATTCATTGAAATGATTCCCAGAGCCCTGGAGCAACCCGACTGAAAATTGCATTTTTATTCATTATTAATAACAGCGAATTAGGGTCGTAAAAAAAAAAAAAAAAAAGAGAGAAAAAGAAGAAAACAGTTCCAGCATGTGGTAACCATCTTTGTAAATGATTATTCCAACATTAGCGAGGACCTGGGATAATTTTATTGCTTGCAGCTAATGCAAACCATTAAGCACGTGGCCTAGCATTAGGTTACTAAGTGCTGCTTGTTCCAACTGTGCACTAGCAGGAATTATTTTAAAGCCTCTATGTTTCCTTTCGAGGGAAATGCAGCAAAATAAAAAGCTTTAATTTACCCTCGACAGTGAGACGTAATACGTAAACAACAGTGATGATTCGAATAATTGGTGTGCAGTTGACAGTACGGTAAAATGTGATTACATCAGCCTGGCTTGAGGTTCATTTTCATGTAATTTTCAGCCAAATTTGAAGGAATACGACATTCAATTTCATTTTGCTGCACTTCAACAGCCACAGTATGTGAGGATATGACAGCACATTCCAATACCCACACAGTACACAAAGTACATGCTATATAGTAGAACAAAAGTATTTGATCTATTATCTAAAATGTTGCCTTTGTATTATAAAAAAGTAAAATGCTAAAAGCAGCCACCCAAAGCTCCATATAAAACCTTGGAGCTGGTACTTTAAGAAGAGGTTTTTCAGTGCGTGCAGGACACAGTAAGATCTTGGCAGGCAGCCGTCTATTGTATTGTATGGTTTCCGCATCCTTCCCTGCCACACAGCATTGAAGCAGTCTAAACAGATTAAAGTGTTACAGGGGATCACATCACAAAATACTGCCTCCTTGCTCCATGAATGTAATATCTACAAAATGTCAGAAATCAAAAGGCTCAGGAGACTTAGCTGGGCTCTGACAGCAACAAGAGCTCAGTCTCAGTTAAATATCAATCAAAATTGAGTCCATGTGCGCACGTTGTATGCACAAAGTATCATGAGTCGCTGTATGCAAAGCCAGACTCAACGCCTTGAGCTTGTCCCCTGTCAATCTCCCTCAAAGCTTAACTGAGGAAAAGAGAGATGTCAGTGGGTTGAAAGGAGAAACCCACGTAAATGATATTGTAAATGCGAGATTACACAGTGTGAGAAATGTAAATCCACTCTAGGCAACTGGGCGATTACTCCTGAAGATTATGTCCCCTAATTCTTGCAAATAGACAGCAGATGCCAGTGGGGGATAAATCCACCACTTTGAAGATTTCCTTATAACAGTATTAACTGTATTTGATGCACTTTATTTCGTCTTCTTAAGGACGCTCATTTGAGTTCAACTTTGGTCTAAGCCATCCATTTGTCTTTAACAGCAATCAAATGCACAACATAACAAACCCTTTAGTTACAATGACTGATTCATGAGTTGGATGCCAACATTTTTGATGCGTCTTCCCCTTGATCTGTCCTGTGCAGATGGTTTCAGTTTGATTGTGGTATTCTGCTATTTAAATAGGACCTGTGATGTTCTAGACTATGTGGTAAGTGCTTGACCGGATTTGGACTGTGCCAAAGTGCTGTGCTGAAGGAACCTCCTCTCTGAGGGTGGTCCAAAAAGTGCTCAGGAGGATTGCACCCCTGATGGAGATCTATAGCTGAGGCACACTGTCTTAAAAGCATGATTGGACATAAGGAATAAGCAAGAAGTTTAACTTTTTTGTCAAAACCAGTGTCATCCTCACTCATATGGGACTCAACTAGTGGTGTAACGGACCTTGGTTGATGCGTGATCCCCTCAGGGTTCGGCACGCATGTGAACCGCGGATTAATTACAGTTTAACGTTAACTATCGCAGTGTGAAATCAGTAAAATATGCGATCACGACATCATTTATGCTTTTCTAGTCACCAATCTCTGATAATGTTACATTGTAAACAACTAATCTGTGTTTGAGGACACAAGGAGAACGAAGTTCAGTTACATAATGATGCGTTCAGGCTTTGTTCAGTGAAAATGAGTATTTGCCGGAGGTAAATTATTACGTTATCATGATGTGTTCACGTGTAATCTCGTAAAATGTAGTTTTGGTGATTCATTTGAATAAACATAGTTGTTTGAAGGAAATGTTTTTACAACAACAGATATTAGAGATGAATTATGTTGACACTAGCTCTAAGAAGCTTATAATACATCATTAAAACTACCGATGACAAGATTTATTTTAATCTATAAAAATACAATCTTTTATTTCCAAATCATTTGAATTGTGTGTTTTAATGAAAAAAAAATTACTGTAACAAAGTAAAAACTAAATATTTAGAGTTTTTGATGGTTTACACTTCAGAGCGGTTGAAATGATTTTTGGGACGGTGGCAAAAGAAAACAGTCTAGAGCCTTGTAGACCAGCTGCTATAATAATAATAATAATAATAATAATAATAATAATGAAACAACAATATGGGTCATCAATGATCGGCAATTAGTATCAGTGGCAAAAGAAAAACATGATCAGGGATTTTCTTTTGTGCTGATCCGATCTGTGACTCTGATCCGTGATCCAATCCGTGGCTTTTGTGATCCCTTGCACCACTAGACTCAACCATATAATAAAATGGCACACATTCCCACAACTGCACAACGGTCATTTCGGAATCATTAATAGAAAGCTAGTCGTCTGTATTGTCTGTGAAACAACAACAAATTGTTCATACAATAGCATTCTTTATTAAGCGCGGTCGGCTCGGGACCTCCTTATTTTCCACATCAAATTTGTCTTGCTTCATGACAACCATAAAGAATGGCTGTGAACTGGCCTCCTAGAAACTGCCAAAATGTATTAGTCCTGTCACCCATCAATCACCCAAATGGATTTCAAACCGCATTTTAAAAGCTAATTTTCCAGCACTGATAACCTACAGGAAACAGGAGCACCATTATTTATGGATGCTTTCAGACTTGCTAAGTGCAGTAGGATAAATGTGTATGAGGACTATCGTCTATTCTCTTTGCTTTCAAATAGGTATTTAAAGCACACCTCTCCTCGAGGAGCCAGTGTTGAGATTTCTGAGTTGCCAGATCTAACATCCCAGTCTACAGGGAATGTGTTTTGTTTGTAAGAGGAAAGGGAAAGCTGACAGGCATAATTCAAAATAAGATGGGGAGGAAAATAAAAGGATTGATAACAGTTTTATAGGAAACTATGACATCATTCTAGAAGAGAGAGATACTTTTGACAGCTGACAAGAGCTCATATTAGATTAGAGGGTGATATATGCTTTGTGCTGCTGGTACAATAGGGCAGCAGAGACCCTTTTGTTTTCGAACAATAGTATTGGTGTTTGAGTAAAAAGGTAAACTTGAGCCAGTGCAAGGAAAAAACAGTGCTGTTACGAGGTTAAATGTTCCTGTTTGAGGCCTAACTTGTGTGTCAAATCACCAAAGGCTCAGGCCAGTGCTCACTAAGATTCATGCAATTGCATTGTAAAACAAAATCCCATTCGATTACAGTTAAATCATTGAAATAAAAGTAATTACACAGATCTATTGTCAAAAGCAATAACTACCTTCGTGTTTTTCAAGTCACTTAAACCAGAATGGCTCAATGCAACATGTACGGGGCGGGATTGCAGACAGATGAGGATCTCATGGTTAAATATCTCATTTTTTTTTAAAATTCTATTTATCCTCAGAGGAGATTTGTGTGAGGCGGTCAAGAGGAAGGACAGGGACATGCTGATTCAATAAAACACCATTATATTCCTTTTAAAAGCTTCCATTGGTGACATGAATAGGGGGTAATTATAATAAATACCCGTAATCAGTGACAATTCTATTCAAAGGCGCAGTGACTGCTTTCTATCACACACACACTGGGACACTGAACACACGTCAGTTTATAGTGCAACTCTGAGGACAAGTGGTCTTTTCTTTCATTTCCAGTTGTCCCAACAGGCTCCGACTATGAGTTACAAAGTACATGAGGAATTAGTTTGAGATGCAAGGGTGTAAAAGTCGTGATGAAAAATGAAAAATTAAATAAGAAACAAATATAAATAAAACTCGACTATAAAATAAACAAAAAACATAGTTCATTGCTACCTACTTAACATTTACCTGCCCAAACAGAGAATTATTGAGGCAATTCTGTCACCGTATTGAGTACAGACATGTAAGAAACCAACTCTCATTTGACTAAATCACATTACTTAATGGGACCGGTCCTTTGATGCCATCAAAATGACAACCAGATATGCGGGTCTGTGATGATACAGAAAACCATCAGGCAGCCAGCAGACACTAAAAACCAAAGCGAGGAAATTCTAAAAACATTGTCTGCCAACAATTGCAGTCTTTCTGGTAAGCCTTTTTACAGCCCATTCCTCAACATACTGCTGCTTGTTAAAAAAATGAAAAAAGACACTGTGCATCAAAAACCATAAAAAAACATGTGACTGGAAACCATATGGTGATGAGCATTTCTCAGCCCACTGCTTTCAAAGTAACCTTAAAACTAAGAGAAAAATACACAGTGATTTCCTCTATGAAAACACATCAAGTTTGATCATGCCTCTGTTGAATGCCAAGTGTGAAGGGACTATATGACCATCATCATGATCAGATTACTGCAGAGAGTAAGAAGACGTTCATCTCTTAAATTTCGCCATTTCCCATCATCATATGCTCAACACTGTTGCAGACGTGTGGATACCAAGCTAAGACTCAAATGCTTCTAGTTATTGGATATGACTTTTCTTCTGTAGATTGAGAGATAGAGCACAGACACAGGGAGGAATGGGTATTGGACAAAGACTAAAGGGAAACAACACAGCAGCAACAAGATTAACTCCAGGTCATCTGGTGTAATGAAGACAGACGTACGTGATCAGACGAAGGATGAGGAGCCCTACTGTACTGTTGGTGAACTCACATGGATCGCCAGCTTTGTGGATCCCCATCTTTCATCGGAAATGGGGCACAGTCAAGACGATGCCCAGTTCAATTTCAACACCCGGTGAAATTGATGATTGTGTGAGTGGGCCTCTTTCCAGAGATAATTAGCACAGTGTGCAAGGTTAAGAGTACCCCACGGGACTAGAGCCTGCTGTAGGTCAAGAACAAATGCAAGCAGAGAGAATATCAGCTTGCAAGAACAAAGGAGCATCATGTGATAAGTAAGATCTAATTAAATGAAGAATAAAAACATTAGCACTCGCAAGCTGTTATAAATCGCAAGGCGTCATTTTATTGACTTAAAAATGAAAGATGCTACGCAGAGGACTGGGTAAGACCAAAAATAGCTTTGGGGGAGTGGGCATAATAGAAACCTCTAAAGTCTACATGCAATCATAGCAAAACATGGGCACTTGGCTTCTAGGATTGCCTAATTCTACTATATTCTTACTAATTATAACAGAATACTGAACATCGATGACAAGAATCTATATATTTAAGAAAGCGAAGAAGAAGATACATATTTTGCTACTCTGGATGTCAAAAGGAATAATCCTTTTGAATTATATACATTTTATTATCAGAATGATTTTTGTTTTTTATTATCAGGACCAACCAGAGACCTTGGCCTGTCTTTTCGACTCCAGAGGGGCCATCAGACCTCGAACCCTCAGAGGCTATAAAGGTGCCCCCCTCCTTCTATTAGGACTTCTATTAGAATTGATAACCCTTTCAGGCAAGACCAAATACTCTATGCGCATCGTGAGTAAAAAGGTTCATTCCATCACAAAGTTATTATCCACAGGCAGATTGTTACCATTCATCAAGTGGGAGAGATGAAACTCACTGTTAGTCAAGGGAAACGGCCGTTTCACTGCCTTGCCACAGATCAATATATGCCGCCATTTTCCTTTCTCTCCTCTGCTACAAAAAAGTAATTATACAGAAGAAATGTTGACAATCAATAGACTAGTCAGGTAAGGTTAAGGTCTGCTGTGGGGGCCAGTGGAGGCTCCTCCGTCACCTGTCAACGATGCTGCTGATGTGAACACGGACGCCCGCATTGGGAACAAAGGGAGGTTTGTCTCCATCAGCCCCTTTTACATTTCTGTTAAGGTGGTCGTGTCGAAGCAATTAGTAACCGAGGAGTGCTGGAGAATGAATGGTAGACAATGACAAAAGGAAGACTATTGCAGTTTAAGTTTCACTTGTACATAGGTGTGCCTGGATATCTGTGTAAGGCCGCGTCCACCTGCACATAAGGTAAATGGTGCAAACATCTATAAAGAATACATTGGCTGTACAAGTGTTTTAAAAACATTTGTGATGCAACATTAAAAGGATGCAAAACAAATGTACTTGTAAAAACTTGGCACATACACCTGTCTGTTTAATTCTAAAAGTCTATTTAAATCGTTTAATGAGTTACAGATTTTTGACGTGTGTGAAACATTGAACAGTTGCTTCTTGATTTACTCTTCAGCAGTGTGAGAGACCTGCAGAATGAGAGCGACTTTATAGTATCATCACAGCGAGGCAGTCCTACGCCGCAAAAGTGGTGGACGCTATTCTTCAATGAATTCATCAACCTCGCCTTGACATCTACTTTCACTTTAGACGAGCCTGAACTTTATAATCCACTGGCAGGGTTCAGAGGTCAACAGCAGAGGGGACCAGAGGGCATGAAAAATCACTCTCTCCCTGGAAAAAACTCTGACATCCAATTTTCAACTTGATTTATCAGTGTAAAGCTAAAATTGATAGTGTGCCATTACTGGGCAGGGAGCTGTCTTGGAGAGATGTATCAAAGCCTCCTCATTTTGATTTAGCGTGGCGGATCAATACAACCCTATACTGTTTCAATTTGAGGAGTATTGATTTTCCCATGCTGACTCTATACAGCGGGACATTCATCATCAAGCAAGCATATAGTATGATCTAACAGGGCACCATAGGGTCTGATCTGCTTATTCTTCAATCAGATCGCATGACTGCAGAGCAGCTGTTTTCAAGCCTTGCACAGAATATTTCCCTTTTCGTCAGCTGTTGTCGTCGGTGCTGCGACACAGTTTCTTACGCCGTTTGCCACAAAGAGAACGGCTCAAAAATTGACCTGCCTTCAGAGATGCAGATAATGTGCAGATGTCTGTAATTCAGACAAAAGCAGATTCATCTTACGTTAAGTCAGATGGTTAAATCATATTCTAATGAGCGCCGCTCAAAACACAGACTGGTAAACTATGAACATGTATGTTATACTAGTTTCTGTCCCCTGCATGCCTGAGAATAATTGTGTTTATAATACATTCTAGACAAAAAATAAATATCTTTTGGCATGTCTCCAGGCAGAACTTAGGAGTAAAAGGCAAAGCAATTTCTGTGCACGATGGCGAAAACAAACATTGATAAGTCTGTCTCTCTCTCACAAACACACACACACACACAGACAGACATAACAGACAGCCACCTCAGAATGCTTGAGGGCTTTATATCTTACAAGAGCAGCATAAATGGGAAAGTTAATGTAGCATTGAATAAGACTAAGCTGCTGAACTGCAACACTGCCTTGAGCTTGTGAGCATATTGCATCATTTTTCTCCACCAGCAGGTTACCATTAAATTTGAATTTGTTGGAAGTTTTGCGGTATCATTTACAATGCACCCACGCTCAACAACCTTTTGTTTCAATGCAAATGCTTTGCCTCTGAGGGGCTCCATAAATATTTGAACATGAGCCCAGAATTCAATGCAATAGATTTTGTCACTGGTACTACTGCTAAGGTGCAGCCAGTGTTATACTGTAGCCTTCTCAGTCACAGCCAACATATATACATATATATACACATACATACATACATACATATACACATACATACATACATACATACATACATACATATACACATATACACAAACATACATATACACATACATATACACATATACACATACATATACACACATACACACACACACACACACACACATACATATATACACATATACATATATACACATATACATACATATATACACACATATACATACATATATACACACATATACATACATATACACACATATACATACATACATATATACACATATACATACATATATACACATATACATACATATATACACATATACATACATATATACATACATATATACACATATATACACATATACATACATATACATACACATATACATACATATACATACATATACATACACATATACATACATATACATACATATACACACACACATACATACATATACATACACACACACATACATACATATACATACACACACACATATACACATATACATACACACACACATATACACATATACATACATATACATACATATACACACATATACACACACATATACACACACATATACATACATATACACACACATATACATACACATACACATACATATACACACATATACATATACACACATAAACACACATATACATACATATATACATATACACACATATACATACACACACATAAACACATACATATATACATATACACACATATATACATATATACATATACACACATATATACATATACACACATATATACA
>NW_022280059.1:4435784-4468578 GCF_004355925.1 Anarrhichthys ocellatus
TACACATACACATATATACACATACACATATATACACATACACATATGCTCCCCCATATAGACCTTATATCAATTGATGACATGCTGTTACATCTGTAACAACAGATAAATGTTAAAATTCTCAGCTCTTAGCTCATTACAAAACAGTATGTTGCAACACGTCTGTTTGTCCATTATAACTAGCTCTTGATCCTGCCACTCCACTCTGTATCTGTGGGACCATGTGGATGCAGGTGAGAAGTGGGAGGCAGAGCAGGAGAGCCTGCGGTTATTTTAACAGGGCCCATGGGGAAGTCTGCAACTACCACCAGGTGCTGGGCTGTGTTACTGAGAGGGTCAATGAATGCCTGGACAACACTGCAGAAACACCCCAACCCCCTTCTTCCCCCCTCTGCTATCCCGGTCTGTCGGAAGACTGGCCAATCAGCTGTCCCCAGGGGATTAAGCCACTCCACACTGTAATTGCGTTTGCTGACCCGATCGCTGACCCTATCGGATCCTGGGAAAATGACATTAACTGGTGGTCCAATCCCATCACTGCAGAGTTTTGTGAAGAGGTAACTTCTGTCCTCTAGGTTGGACCTAAGGTTGAGCAGCTATGGTTCACGTTGAAGTCTTCGTGGGGCCCACATTGGTCTGAAGGTGAACTTGTACAAGTGTGAGGGCTTACCTCTGGGCCAGAGTCCCCCAGGCACTGTGCTTGTTGGTGAGGATGTTGACGATTTTCTGCTTTAACTGGTTGGCTGTCACATGGTCTCTGTGTTTAGCGGCACTGATCAGGTGGTCGCACATCTTCTCTTCTTCTTTTCTGTCAGCAGCATATTGGGCACAGTTGGACTAATTTGAGATTTAAAACAAAGGGGGGGGGGGGGAAAGAAAAACAGTGTGAACCTTGTTGTATATTTATGACTTTCAGTACAGTATCCACTGCCAAACATGATGTCTGACATTATACTAATAGCATTTGAGAATGTTTTACTTGAATAAAGCCAGAATAATATATATCCTCTAATGGAGCATTTGTCACACTGAAGAATGTTATGGCTTCATTCAACACACTTGAGTGCATAAAGATATTAGTGGACAGCTGAGAGATATATTTCTGCTCCCTCGGAGGAGTGTAGTAAATCATGGCGAGCACATGAAGGCAGTCCATTCCCTAACTGCGGACAGATGAGGCTCCCTGCTAGGTAGCCGTGGATGGTGCTATTAGAGGAGAAAGGAAAATACTCTAATAGATCCACAAAGAATATAGTCTGTCAAGGTTAACAAATTCACACTGCCAATATCTCTAGGAATATGTTATTGTCCCCTGGTATAGGAATGGTGTCAAAGGCCTGCAGTCATTTTCTAGAACAAAATGTACCATAAGGACACATTGCCTCCTGTAAGTTGCAAACATAAAAAATAAGAATATTGAAGATACCATAGTCCAAACAATGTTTGATATCCAAATGTCCGCATGATAGGGTTAAATTAATCTATTTAAATATGAATTGGTCTCAATATGAAAAATGGCGATATTGGCTTTAAATCAATTTCCAGAAGTCAGTGCAACTCTCCAAGTGTTCCAGGTGGCTAAAAGTAATCTAGAGGAGCACATCTGACCTTATCTTTGCTGCTAAAACAAGATTGTCTCACTATGCCACCCTGGGGGAACCCTTCCTAATATTCAAAATCTAATTTGCTAACAGAAGCTGGAAGTTAATAGAATTTCCTGCTTCAAATTTGAATTCTGTCAGATATTATACTTCAACATATTCTTCACACGGCGGATAACTCAATCTCCTCTTGTCAACTCACATCACCACGTGATGCGGTGACAAATATTAAACGTTATTTATCACTTTAAAGCGTATGACGCTTTGCCCTGACACCAACTTAATTGTAAAAATGTCTTATCTGCGTCCTGAATCTTCAATCTTGGAGAGTGGGTAATAAAGTAACATCAGGCTTAGATGAAAAGTGTAGGCTGTCTGGCGTTGGCAGACAGAACGGATGGGGCCAGGTACACTTCCCCCTTCTACTGACATTGCATATCTAGCCGTCTCTTCCAGTTTATCTAGCAGGTCAAGGATCCTCAAGAACTGTATATCAAGCAGCTGTTTGAGGATGGCTGCTTTTCCCAGATAAGAAACTCATCACTCCTCACATGTACCCACTGCTAACAGAGGCAGTGTGTGTGTGTGTGTGTGTGTGTGTGTGCAGGTTTGTGTGTGTGTGTGTGCAGGTTTGTGTGATTGTATGTCTTCTAATGTTCTACAATAACCAAACAAACTATTTTAATACAGCACAGCATCTTTATATTTTGCTATCAATCTTTGTGGCATTTATTTGCTTCATGTGCTAATTTGCTGACCAGCTTGCACTGAAAAATGAAAAGGGCCGTGTTTTTCTTTCTCTCATTTTCTATAAAGACGAAGATTAGGGGGAAATAAAAGCGAAATACTGATTACTGCAAGAAAATTAATATTCCAACATTGCTTAAATCTTGTTAGCTTTTCCTTTCATGTATGAAACATGAGTGGTTTGATGTGGGCAGGCTAAATACAGACTCAGGAGGCTGTCCTGTGAGTTGGTTGGCAAATCATATGAAAATCCTAAATTAATATGAATTGTATTTCCCTTTGCTACCAGCAATTTAATTATTTTATATGAATTGTAGGGGTCAGGAGATAATCCTCAGGAGGACACTGAGGGGCGCAATTACTGAGCATATACACCTGAAGGACTTTTTGTATCATTTAACATAACTTTTATTACTATTATTTAGAGTTGACAATATATTCTATTTTCACAGAAGATAGTAAAATTTGAATTTGGAGAACCGGTGATCTGCAACACTGCTATTCACTGTTGGTTGAACTCTCTTTTGTGCAATGTTTTGTCAGTATCTTGACTCTGTGCCCAACTTCACCATTTAAGTTCAGATGTGATAAAGGACGGCACAGTTTATACCTCAAACTCTGCGTGTTTGTGGACGTCCTCTGCTCGCTGTCGGTTCAGGATGAACTCGGCCTCATTGGCGACTCGAACTATGTGATCCTTCATGGCATGGCAGAGCAACCTTTGATAATACAGGAAAACAGCGTACATTCATATACAAAATATCATTAATAAGGAAATATCCAGTTCTTTATTAGATCAAATATGTCGCAATGACACCTCTAGGGGAGGAGCGGGGTTAAGGCAAATATAGCGAGTCAGGATTGTGCAACATTCTGCTCGTTGAAAGAGCAGACTAGTAAACAGCATCATTTGTCTGTGTTATATTGCAAGGCTGCAGGTCAGTGACAGTTCCCTCTGTAGCATTAAGGAGGGAATGGAGTGTCATTAGAGCACTGAAGCCTGTCTGGCATACTCCTGATTGACTGAGCATCCCTTCCCACTGACCAGAACATCAACCCAGTGCCTGTATTGCTGACGAGTCAGGCCGTGAACAACTTCTCACATGGCTGACTCTGGAGGCTCCATGGTCTCCACCCACATTCACATTTAAATTCCACTATCCTTAATAATTGAGAACACCCTGGCTACTGTGTGCAGATTACATGCCATTTTACACACCATTAGGCTAGCTTTGTTTTAATTAAAGCAGCCCCTGTTCCTCTCCAGTGCTTGATACAGATTGTAATTTCCCTCCTGTCCCAAGGAGAGGCAGTAATCCCGAGGCTGCATTCATCAGCTGCTATTGCCTCTTTAATTGTTGACAAGCACTCATTAATAGACAGACGTTCACTGTTCAAAGACAGAGGCTGGCGACGCCAAGCTTTGTTTCGAGACCAAGAATAGATGAGAAAGCAAGTTGATGAGTGATATTTGGAGACCGAAAAAACACTTCTGTGTTAATATTTTATAGAAAGGTAACACTAATCAACACAGGCGATCACACTTTTTGTTCAGAGGTTGTCACCTAATATCATTGACCATCCCAGTCAAAACCTCCTGACAGTTTGTTGCTTGTGCCGTCAACAAAAAAAAAAAAGAATTGTAAAACTGGTCGTTGGAAGTGTAAAATGTGTTTGTGTATTATAAGATTGTGTCTCACAGGACCCTATATTTTGTCTTTGTCTTAACACTAGGGTCAACATTGTGATCCCCGCATCATTTGCTTTTGAGACTTTAAGATACTGTCTTAACAGAGCTGTGTGCATACAAAAAACACTGCATGTACTTGTAAATACTGTACCAACAGTAAACCTAAGGTAGTTATTTTCCAAAGATAGTGACTTACAGCTACAGTCACGCAAGAGAGGGCCAGTAATAATGAAGTAAAGTGATCCCTTTACTGTCAGACAGTTCAGGGCATTTTCAGTATTTTGGAAAGTGGCTTTGCTTTCAAACAGCTGCAGCATGAAACAGAGGAACAGCACACAACTACCTGATGTATCTGTTGCCACACATACGGCAGAAACAACGTCTTTGTCGGCCACGCCTTGTAAGGCAAACAGATTTACCAGACTCTCGCTACCTCTAGATCTGTCTAGTCAGGCAGAGCAGGTGTGCAGAGACTTGAGTAACACTGTGAAATTATGTATCCGTCAGCAGCACCCTGGACAGCGCCGTGTGGCCCAACTGACTGAAGCTCTTTGTTCCAGGGCCAGCAGGGGACTCAGAGAAGCATGGCTGGGCTGCAGCAAGAGCCCAGGCATAGAGAAGGTCTGGCCAGATGGGTCAGCAGATGGGCAAGGAGGCTGAGCCGCCCCTGATCTGCTCTGTGGAAAACCCAGAGTCTGGCCACACCCAGAGACGAGAAGAAGAGGGAGGGAGACAGAAAGAGAAACGCAGACACTGGGATGTACAGTATGACACGCACAGACAGAGATATAAGAAGGCAGACGATAGGAGAGGGTGACCGCTCTTTAGTGTTGATATTCTTACTTCATCCAGTCGCCACAATCGTATTTACCGTTAACCCCTACTGAGCAATCACCAAGAGGTTTAGAGCTAATCTATGCCCCTTCTTTTTTTTTTTAAACCACATACTTCTAACAGAAGGATAAATAGAAGACTGCTTGGCTGACTTTATGTATTAAAGTGAATGGACACATTTACCTTCCTTCGTTGATTAGCTCAATGAAAGCCAGGCCAGCGTTCTTCTGAATGGAGTTCTGCCATTCCTGAAATGAAACAATTTGTGATCCGTTACTTACAGAAGATCTCCATTTTTTTTTGTGTAGTTTTTGGGCTGTAAATGGTATATTAAAAGTTCTAAAGCACAACATAAATACATTCTTATAATCAATATAAGATATGGGTTAAGAAAAAATCATGTCAGTATAGCAAGGTTTACCCAAAAAGGCAGTAAAGCTAAAAGAATACTTCCTCAAACAGCTTTAGTTAAAACGAAGTAAAACACAATAAAAAAAACACCATTTTTATCCAGCAAAAAGATCTTTCAGAAATGCATGACAAGAATCACATTTCACCATTCAAATTGCATATTGCAACTGTAATCTAGATTACATGTCATAGTTTGTAATTCAAGTGGGTAAACAAAGCATTGAGTTCATCTACCCTTAGACAAAAGGATTGCGGCTATAAAAAGCTAAATTCCCGCACAGCCAGTGAGAGCACCTTTTCTTCCTGAAAAGAACTGTACAACAGGAGAGATGTAATTGTGGGATGAAACTGTATCCTCTCACTTAAATACAGCCATTTCCTCTGTCCCTTACAGTGACAGATTACCGAGCAGGCTCAGTGAGCCCTGCAGTGTGTGCCTGGAAGGGATCCGAGCCCTGGGCCAGTGTGCTAGTACTTGCTGTCTCACAACATGCTCTGGAAATGATTAAAAAACAGTTTGAGAGCGGGCCTTTCACTGTGGGAAATCCAGCTCTCCTGTACCCTCGCTGAGGTGCAAATGGAAGAGAAAACAGAGAAGGCCACAGTTCAAAAGAGGAAGAAAAACAGAGGAAAATGAAGGAAAAAAGGGTTTTCAGTCCTGAGGGCTACTAATGTGTATGGAACTCTCAACTATTCACATTTATAAGGAGCCTTTGAACTAGACTATCCATTTCAAATTTGCCGAAAATAATGTTATCATTTTCAACGGAAAGAATATATCGGCGGTTTTACTCTGTAGTTGTAGATGCGAAACAGTGATACACTGCTTTTTCTATGTCAATGTCTGGTCAAGGTAAGCAGCATTTGTTGTGTACACAGTACCAGAATAACTGACATTGACATTATTATGTATGGGCATGTGTTTTTGTACACAGTTGTCGTGCCTGACACATACAGGTTCACGCAAGAGTACACAGTCTGACCCCACAATGCGTTAAGTCAGGGAGATGGTGCTGACAAACTGCTGAGCATCTGGTATCCAAATGTTCCCCATGACCCCCTTTTCCTCTGCTACAGTATCTGCCTGGAATAAGCTGTTTTTGATTTGGACAGGGATCATGTACAGCCAGTCGTCTGAGGTTCCACTTGCACCACGCTCACGTGACAAAAATAAATACAGAAATCAAGGCAGATGTGACACTGGGGCATTGCCAGGAAAATGGCAGTAGGTCAGTGGAGGTATAGCATGAACTAGTCAAATTTTGGTATCTTGTCTGAGCTATGCTTGTTGACAGCTGAGAAAGCACTTCAGAGGCTCTCTTTTTTTTTTACTGGAGAACAGAGCTCCCAGAGGAGGCTGCCTTTGATTGCATGAGATTCCTCTGCTGCCCATTTGAAGGGAATTAGACATGACATGCAACTCTTAAAAAAAAAAAAAAAAAAAGAGAGATGTGGTCCTTGATGTAAATGCAGACCATGACCAGAATGCAACACCTCTGGCTGGCTGTTGGAAGTTTGTTTAGTAGCTTGGATTTCTTTATTATTATATAATTTTAATGTGCATCATTAAGTTTTTGGCCTTTTAAGGGCAGAAGAGGTCAACAAACTGAAAAACAGCCTAACAGTTACCTACTTACATATTCAGCTGGCGTCGGCAACATTTGCATTGGTCATGTTTCAGGTGAGCTTACAAATGAAAGTCCAATAGTTACTAGAATAGTCATTAAATGTTTACTCCTGAGGAAAAGGATCTCGCTAACACTGTATTTGGTGTTGGACAGGTTGTATACAATTTGTTTGCCTGAGCTTTTTCATTTTGCCTGCGACTGCTGGAAACAATTTTAATGAGAGCGATGAAACTAAAGAGCACGTCGTCAAACTTTTGTGTGTAAAACCAAACAATTTGCTAGAAGCTGCTAAAAAGCAACATGCAACACTTAGAAATGATGATGCTGTAGGTTCACTTGGAACAACGTTACAATTCTTCCATCTATCTTCAGTAAAACCACCACCTTCATGTCGGACCTAAACTCCCACAACTCCCAACCCGCAGAACAGTTTTCTGGCCTTGAGAAAAGATTTTCTCTTCTCCCACTTTCATCTTCCTGAAATTCAACAGGGCACTAAGTATTTGTGGTGTTTCAATCCACCCTGTCAGTGTGCAGGAGCGTTTGCTTTTATCTGCTCTGCTTTGCTCTGTTATACACATCTGGAGGCCTTCCATCACTAAATCTCCGAAGCTCCACTCTAGATCCCCCCTGTATGTTTAAGCTGTTACAAGAAACAGAGCTGCTTGACCTTTTCATTCAGCTGCCCAGGCTGAGGAGAGACACACAGTGTCTGCAACCGTGGCAAGCCACACGATGATTGCTGTGATTAGTATGCATAAATAAGAAAAGGCAGATCATTAGCACTAATTCATTCATAAAACTGACAGGTTACAAAACAGAGAGGGAGTAAAGGTCAGTTAAGTGCCCTCCTGGCTGTCTTAAAACATTAATGTTGAAATATGTGAGGGATACGTTGAAGTTGGCATTTTTTTAATGATGTCAGCCACAGCTCATCCTGCATCTCAGAAGACTTGTTGGGCTTTTTGAAAGCACTTGAGATACAGTATGTAACAGCAAAGACATTATTTAGGAGTATATGACAATGCGATTATCAGTCAGAGCAAACATATCTGCTGGTGATAAAACAGCTCTGCATACACATCAGCTTTGTCCCCTGAAAGAAGTAATATAGAGGACACTCATTACAGAGTGATTTTAAACTCATATTAGCTGGCAACATAACTGGATTCATTACTGATGGAGCAGCATTATGATACAAATCAATGGCTCATCTCTATTTGAAAGGTTGTAGAAGGACACCAAGCTATACAGTCCAGTTTCAAGCCCTCGCTGTCTGATCGATATCTCAGCCTGGATTTCATCCCTAGAGCCCTTAATGGCAGGAACCTCTGGAGCCGCAGTAATGCTATCTGTGTAAAGGGGGGGTGGGGGTGGACTCAGACCCTTAACAGCATGCTGACGCTCTCATCTGCAATAAATCCTAGAGCTGGAAAAAGCAACTTCCCACAGATACTCCACAGACAGAAAAAGCAGTGCAAAAAGGAGCCCGTCAAAAACCTTCAAACGAGCACCAATAACTCAATGCTGGCCGTCCTATTTATGTACGTTCTTTGGAGGAAAGCCCCTGAATAATGGCCTCCATATAACAGAGGCTGAGCTCCCTGCTGAAGAGGGCTTTGGACTGCGGATACCACGGAGCGCACATAGTGGCAATCCACCTCCTCAAGGCTCTGGCCCTGCAGTCTGGATCCACAAAGAGGCACCAAGTAATGGCTTCCTTATGGGCTCCCGACGCAAGACTGATGGGCTGACAGAAGGTATGTTAAATATCTCCTGTTCTAACTGCTACATCGGGGCTTTGACCTTCTCTAAAACAAGGGCTTAACAAGAGATTCAGAGGGTCAGCTAGGAGGTGATCAGTCACTAGCAGCGTTGCATGAGGTGGGACTCATTCTTTGAAGGAGGGCTCTGGATTAAAGCTCTGGGGTGTGGTGGGAAAGTCCCTGGATTCTCAGAGAGCTGTTAGTGTCTGTATGTCGTCATCAGCATTAGCCATAAAGTCATACATTAAAGTATTGGCAGTTTGATAAGATAAAGAATGTGTTTAGAATATATCTTTTAAAAAATTGGAGGTGTGTGAAATAATATACTATTGACCATGTCCAATTTGAAACAAGTCTCAAGCAGATATCCACATAGTGTTGACAGAAATGTTATCGAGAGCAGATAAAGGCATATTACACGGGGAAAAGAAGCGAGTAGGGGACTTGGAGGAGAAGAAAAAGAGAGGCAGAGAAAGAGGATTGTGAAGAGGAGGAGAAAGAAAAAAGAGTCACCTGAGAACAAAGCAGCATGACGAGCTCCACTACCGAAGTGCTTGACTTCATACACACTAGACCTGTAGAGACAAAACAGATGAACAGAATTATATATTAACTATAAAGGTAGTATTTAACACAGAATAGCTGTGGGTACAATCAGTCCCATATAATCGGTTGTGTCGCAGTACAAGATAATCATTTAAGAATAAATAATCACATTTCTATTTCTGACACATAGTTTAGAACTTGGATGAAGCTATATTGTTTTTGGCATAAGGTCAATTTCAGGCAGTGAAAAATAATTTATAAACCCCTAAATTGTGCTTCCAAGTTGCAGTTCATAAAACTGTAAAAAAAAAAGAAAATTGGCATGCCTACATAACAAATGAACACGTTTATGTTCCCCTTCCACACATAAACACACACACACACACACACACACACACACACACACACACACACGGAGGTGAACACAGACATTCACAGCTTCTTTCCTCATCTCCATTCTGTAGACAGTGAGCCGCAGAAGCAGACAACTCTCTAATGAAACAAGGGCAGGTGTGAAAAGCTCATTTGCAGAAACAATGGCTGCAACTGGTCTCGTATTCTGCACCTCCAACTCCCTCTGTTGCACTTGGCGAGAACCATTAAAAGGTGCAGTCATTAAGTAAAGGAAAGAATGCAACTCTCCAGGACTCAGTAAAAGCTGGCAGGAGTTTAACTCTGTGCCACACAGCAGCCATTGTTCCATGGGTGACGGGGTGTCGATAAGAGAGGAGAATTGAATATTCTTAATGTAAGATTTCAGTTAACGTTGTTGCACAAATTGTGCATTGTACAGTACAACATACAGATAAATCCTAATAGTAGTGGCACTATTGGTTGTACTCACAATGATTCTCAGGGAGTGACACAATAGTATGCAGAATATATCTGACCACCTTTTAGAGGGGGAAACAGACCGTAACTTAATGACATATGCAATATATGCAACATATATTCTGTTTTTAGGTTTACTTTGTAACATCTGCCTTGGGATGAAAAATAGCCTCTTGGCTAACTCTGGCGCATTTACAGCAATGTTTTTATTAATGTGTCCCTTATCAAATAAACCAATGAATAAATAACAGTATTTGCACCCTTCTGTAACTGCACAGGCACTATATCGAGACAAATACTGGACAACAACTAAACATATAAGCTAATATTATAGCGTGATATTAACATTGAATTGACTCGGTTTTGCTTGTGTACAGGCTGTGCAATGTAACAAAGAATGCAAAATATTCAGAACTCTGGACTGACGGATCTCTTGGTCGCTGATTCCACCCCCGCCTCTATTCATGAGCGAAGAGTGTCCGAGGGAGCGTATTGCAAATACTCTGAGAGGATGTGACCCTTTTCTTGTACACAGAGTGCCACTGCTGACCTCTTGTTATAGCAGTGACATGCTGAGCCATAAGTCAGTCCAGTCTGACACAGGAGTCAGGTGGCCAACTGACCCTGGCCTTGTGCTGGTAGACAAACTAAATGCATTCTATTTAAACACGGCCTGCCAGTCCTTTCCTGTAAACAGGGCAGGGTTAAGGCACGGGTGAATGTGGCATTGTGGGGCAATGCGCCGGCAGGCTGGGCCACTCTGGGGACAGCAAGAAGCAGGCAGCAGGCATCACAACAGCAGCAGTGTTCACACACAGGACTTAGCCACCAACTCCAAGTGCAAAGCTCAGGGTGCACTCAACATAATTGCCGCAGTGACCACGTCTGCAGGGGGGTTGAAGGAATAGGGTGAGGCGAAGGGGCACACGGGGCACCGGGGGGCTTGACCTCGGGCAGTCTAAGGAGTGATGGATGACTGGTAATTACTGGTAAATGGAGCGCCTTTGCACTGCAGCACAGTATTTCAACTGTGAGCCTGGGAATGGCCAGGAAAAAAAAAAAAAAGGAGAACGAGCGGGAGGGACAGCTCCACCATTTGGATAAAACACTGCAACTGGGACTGACCTGAGTGTCTCGATGCAATTTTAAGATTTACAGTACATGCGGTGAATCTGCGGGTTTGTTTTGTCAGATAAACCTGCTCTAATTCATGTCAGGCAAAGGGTGCACTTTTCACAAACCCAGACAGGGTTAAACACGTCTGGTGAGGAGCACTGAGGCCCGAGCTGTCTATCCGCGACCTTGTTTGTGGGGTTACACTCTCAGCTCAGCTCTGGTTTGTCAGCTTGGTCAGTCTGCTGACAGGCTTTGAGTGAAAGGGTAACAGACATATTCACACTTGTCAAGGCTATGCTACCTGATTTTGCATTCCTTTCCCCTGAGTTTGAGTGAGTAGCCTTAGCCACATGTGCATGGCTTACCCACATGGCTATCTACATATGAATATATGGATGATATATGCATGATGTATGGAGGAAAAAGTACATGTGGCTGTTTGTGGAACTTTACTTGCTGGAATGGAAACATAAAAAAAAACCAGTAATTCTTTAAATGACCTTTGGATGTCTGCAGACGACAACTTAATTCATCACTTCACCAATCATTTCTACAAGGATTGCAAGGAGGCAGTATAGTATGGAATATTATACAGTAATGGCATCAAAATATTAAGACCAAGCTCATAATCCTCCCTAAATTGATTACTTTCAAAGCTTAAATTAAAAACCAGTAATACATTCTGATAAAAATAAGTTCTAGCTGCTTAATAACAAAAATAAGCGAAGAAAAACATATCATAGTTTCTATATTATGTTATGCAAAACACAATAATACTGTCAACAATTCATATTATTCAATAATATCTATCAATACATACATTTGCTATTTAAAAGTAGCTGGCAGTGTAAACGCTGCAAACATACAAGTAAACTACGCTCAGGAAAGTGGACACGTGTCAGAATACTTCTTTCTGAATCCAGCGTTCAGAAAGTCACGGGAATGCATTCTTTCAGCCTGCTCTCATTCTCTGCATGGACTTCTGAAACTAATGTTGGTTTTGCTTACACTTAAAAGAAAAGACTTGTGTGAGAAGTGAGAAACCACAGAGATATCATTTCACTTTGTGCAAACTGCAAGTCAACAGACTGAAGGTCACACACATGAATTTCTGCAGTGCACACACACAATCACACGCAAGTGCGGTTGCGTGAGTGCGTGTGGTGGCAGTGTGTTCTTGCATATGCAAGCCAAAACAAGTATTGGGAATGGAGTGGCAGAGCACACACATGCAGGCAGAGGTTAGGCACAAGTAGCACTGTGAAAGACTGCCAACCTGGGGCCTGAGGAAAGCACCGGGAGCCTTCACACAACCACCAGGAAATACGACTGGAGCCCAGAGTGGAGTGCAGAAGGATCACACACTTCTGTGCAAACACTGTGCACAACCAAGCCAGTCAGACCAGCACTTTAAATATATGCAATGTGACTGCTCTAACGCTTTTTAAAATAAAATCATGAGGCTTCAATGTTAAAGACATTAATCTTGAAGGCTGTTTTATTGTGACAGAGATTACCAACTTGTGCTTTCTTTGCAATGCTACATGACTTTAACATCAACAAACCATTACTGCATTATCTCTTTGACATTACTTAACATTTAACACGGTCTCTGTAAGAATCTATACTTCATTTTACTTTCCATGTAATTGTGGATTAGACTGTGCAGAAAATCTGCTAGATTCTTTATGGCACAAACAGAAAAAACGGTAATTTCATTCCAATGTAAATACATTTAAAGATTTCAAAATGTCCTACAATCACAAAACATCACTTCCCAAATGTTTATTCTGAAATAAAAAAATAATAATTTCACCAAAAAAGACAAAAATCCAGCAAGTAGCAGGGTGACCTAAGATGCTAAAAATATCACTGGCACAAGGCAAAGGCCACCAATTATTTCAACATGACATCTGTTGTGACTGTGAAACACTGATGTTTAAAAATACTACATCTCGGAATAATCCTCAATATGTGGAGAGGATCATGAGGAAGACAAAACACACAGACGTCACAAGATGAATGAAAGGGAAAGCAGATTTAATCAGACTGTGACAGACTCCCAGCTTGTGTGCAAAATAGTGACTCTCCTGTCAACACCTACTACTGCGTATGCATCCATCAATGAGGCAGCCAGTGTAGTACATACAATGGTACGGTGAAGGGGGGGCAGGACTCCACAATGCACAACACAACATCTGTACCTTCTATGAGCAGCTCTTGCCCATGGCTTCCCAGCAGGGTGCGTGACAGAAAGGGTGCAAAGTCCACGAAGATCTCTCTCAGCAGGGGTGCCACCTTCTCCAGGGCCCTCTCCAGCTTCGTAGTGATGCTGTCAAATAAAAACACATCACAATAAAAGTCACAAAAGGAGATGAGACACCTGATAAGTGTAGAAATGTAAGGGAGGTAGTGGTGTGCCCTTCCATTGAGGCTAAGAGCGGCGATGGCCTCACAGTAAACCCAGTGCACGCAGCTAACACCAGTTAGTGTGTAGCCAGACTGACAGAGTCCTAGTGGGTGCAGAGTGTAACCAACACACACAGAGGATGCAAACCAAGCCGGATATCTGTGGTATCATGGTTGCTATCACTGTAGATGTCAATAAGAGAAGATTATATTCTGTCAAAATGTTTGCTACGTTAACACTATGTATTTTGTTTTGCATTTAAAGGGGATTTCTCAGCAGTTTGTTTGCATTCTTTGTTGTGACACGTTACCAAGCTTGCACATGGGATACCAGTTGACTGCATAGGGAAGTTTTTTTTTTATCTCCTACACACTCACTACATGCTGCTGCCTGACATTATCTAAGCACCTCAGACAAACTGTGAGCTGGAGTCATGCAGCAATACAACTCAAGACTGTATACAAGCAGAGATACGACTCAAGCTGCAACGTATCTCTGTGGTCCTACGTATGTGTACGAACACAGATACTAGGCAACATGAGGAGAGTATCAGCTTGTTTTCCCAGCTAAGATGGACAGAAAGCAGCGGGATAGAGAGACACAGAGAGGGCGAAGAGGGTAGGTTTGGTTTAGGATTTGTATGGAGTGTACAGTGTAATCTGCCTCCCAGCACCCTGGGAAAACACAGCAGAGGGATGACAAGGGGGTCTAGGTGGCTAACATAAATGTCCTTGCCTAAGACACTGGCCTGCATCTCTGGAGGCTGCTTGTAATCCTGTCAGGGAGCTAAAGGGTTTGAGCTCAGGAGGTGTCAGTCCCTGGCGTAGTGGACACTGGTCCACTTCACAAAAGGCACTGAAATAGAGAGAAGAATGAAAAATGAAGCCACAGGCAGTACTTGCTTCATGTTGTTTTGTGACTTAAAGGTTGGGCTCATGAATGAATTATGATATGATAAAACACATAAATATACTCATATTTTCAGTTCAGCTGGATGTTTTTTTCCCCCTCATCTAAAATATAAGGCTCTCTAGCGAGACGGTGAGCCTACTATCATTGACTTCACAGCTACGCTAAGTGATGTCGGTTACTGCTGCCATGGCAACTGAAAAGAGGGAGAGAGAGAGAGACTCTGGAGAAGGACCTGGTCTCCCGGCAGTCAGCGGGAGAGCAGGACTAAGGACGTCTGTCACAAACTATTAGAGCCAGTGAGGAAGATGAGTCAGGGTCACAACAAGATAAACACACAGAAATACACAAAGAATTAGGCCAAACTTCGACATGTTCACAAAAAAAAACACACTTCCATTTTTATGTTGTAATTTGTTTCGATGTAGAGGCAAAGACAATAGTTTCATCAAAAGGTGAGCACCGTTGTTATCCATCAAATCAGATCAGGGAAAATAAATTATTCAGTTCAATGGAAAAGCAAAAGCAAAAAAAATAGAACATTTTGAGGAAAAGCAATGCGTTTGAAAAATTTGCGAAATACACAACTCTGCGTATGATTACATTTTATAAATATGTCACACAATTTGAAATGAGTGAATTAATGAGCACAGGAAACGCAAGTATGACTGAACAGTAAGGACCCTTTTGTACCTCATGTTTTCTTCTGTGTCTTCAGGCATGGGGGCCACCGTCTGCACGGCCGGCAGATTCTTACTGGTGGCTCCGTTTACAAAACTGGAGGAAGAGGAGGCAGAGGGGGCGCCATCAGTTGCTCCTGCAGGGAAGACCAACAGAAACATGCAATGTTAGTAGAAATATTAGGACTAAATATGTGTAATAATCTTTAATCATTTTACAGAGAGGTGAGGATTAACTTTGAGGTAATTAAAACACAGTAAAATATATTTAAAATACTATTTTATATATTAATATAATGAATTCAATAATAGTAATAATATATAATTTAAATATACTGTCACAGTTATGTGGTCAAATCTTTAAAAAAAAAATCATTAAATATGTTTTTCTCCACAGGCTGTAAATTAATGTGATGGCACACAGACTAAAATAATTGAAAAAAGAAAAAAAAAAAAAAGAATGGGAAGTTATAAAACCAGCCGCAATCCGGCCTGACGGTGGACTTCAGCAGTCAGCACAAATTTCAACCAAGTCAAACAAATAAAAACTTGGTAAAAGTGTCACATCATGCACCACATCTTTAACTAAAATCACAGTGCACCTGTGCTGGTTGCTCAAGCTGGTGTCATCAGCAACATAAGGAACTATTTTGCTGACTAAAGATGACAAACATGAATAATCAAATAACACATCAAAACATTGCAACAGATTGTTATATATTACACTTAGTTTTGGTATCAATGCCAAACTTCGGGTATAGTGACAGCAGTAATTTAAGCATGAAATCATCAGGTTAAAACCACAGCGAGTGTGATCATGGGGTCTGGGTGAAGGCCTGTGGCTTCAGCTGAAAGCACACTTTCACTTGGATAAATTTCTCACATTCCTTTAGTGGGGCTCAGAGAGGAGAGGCCTTTTTTTATTTTATAGAGGACATTAAAAAGGTGTTGGAGCTCCTAATGGTTCTTGGTGTTAAGTGGGTCCTTTCAGAGGCCCAGACTACAGGAGCCCTGAGGTGGAACAGGCTTAATGCAGCAGAGACTCAGGAGAAGCAACGTGACAGCAGGGGGAGGGAGAGAGGGCTTGCGGCCAATCAGACAGGAACACACAGTACACAGGAAAGCCGTGCGTACAAACCATTGTCACTATTATAAAAGGCATTTGTTTAATATATAATTCAGGTAGATTTAAATGGACTTGTTTGGTTTGGTTGTTCAGGATCAGGAGGAATACTTGTGGCTGAGGGAGAGCAATATTTACTGAGCAGTGCACAGAGCTGCTGCAGACACTGATTGGAAGGTAAAGAGGGCCATCTAGTGGCAACACTGAGCTCCTGCAGAGACATGCAGGATCACATGATCATTATGATCCAGATGATGGAAGGCGCTTTGTTTCTATTCTTGGACTGGCATCAGACGAAGCTAGGTCTTGAAAACAAACAGTAATTATTCAACATGCCGTAAAACAGTTTTATTCAAAATTAACTACATTACTAGGGCGGAATGCGGGAATTTAACGACAAGCACATTCCAGTAACCTTGTGCGTGACCTACCCGTGGTGTTGATCATGCTTCTGGGGGTCGCAGACGCAGCAGCAAAGATGTTGGGGGTGCTGCCAGCTGTCAGCCCAGAGGAGGTGATGCTGCTGCTGCTGCTTCCCACTGTGTTAACTGTGAGGCTGCCAGGGGAGGTTTTCTTCACAGGCACCACCACACTCCTACAGGAAACGCGCGCGCACACACACACACACACACCACACACACACTATACTTAATTCACACATGCACGCACAAGTTAAACTGAACAGTTAGAATATTAGAAACAGAAATTGGGTTATGGGTTTATGCCCAAGTATTTTTCCTAACAAAGTGCCCTTGAGCAAGACACTCCAGAGTGCTGCAGTGACTGCAGGTAGTAACAGCAGATTGGTGAATGCAACCTTTTTACTTTTATAAGTAAGGTTGTAGTTGAGCACAATAATTGGCAGTCTAGCCTGGGACCAGGGGTTAAAATCGAATTCGGCAGCCATACACAGGCAAGCTTTAAGACAAATGTTATCATAATAAAACTGACTTTCAGTAAATCCAGCATCTGGAAGAGTCTTGAGAAAGACTAACTTAACTGTTGACTTTCTAATCCTCTTTTCTGAAAAACAAAACAAAATGCATGTATACTTTAGAAGAGAAAAAGAGAGTAGTCGTCCTCATCGTCTCTTGGTGCTCTCAGGCCCTGCCAGCATGAGCATGCCCAGACAGACGTTAGTCAGGACATTGGGAAAGGTAAACATCCTGACCTGTAACTCCATCCGTCAGCGTAACGCATGCAACGAAAACACAGACACACACATGCACGCAAAAGGCTGAAGTAAATAAAGCGGAGGGCAAGAGGCCAGCCAGCCAGCTACTACACTTTCCCTTACATGTGCTGCCCTCTGCTCTGCTCAGAAGAGCTGAAGACATCCCCTACCTTAATTAGAAGCTCTCCAGGAGCAACTCGGCAGTTGTTACGGACACACGTTTGCATAGCTACCGCTTGTGTTCGGACTGACGGAACTACAGCTCATTGAGGATGAGATTCAAGACCTTTCTATTTGCTATTTGCTCTGCACAGACATACAGAGTAGCATCTGGTTTTTGACAGAAAGTGCATATTTGCAGATTATGGCTTACATTTGGCAAGTTTTCAATAGAAGACTTCTTTTTCTGAAGAAACAGAAACTTTGACAGTAGATATGCAAGAGAGGGCACCAAGAAACTGAAAAGTCAGAATAAAACATGATAATTAGGTACATTAAGTCAAGTACAAAAAGAACACACATTCACACATGAATGTGTGTATTTAGTCCCAGAAACAAACTTGCATAATTATTTCCATTTCCAAATATACAAGCATACACATTGTGTGCACACAACTGGATACAAACACTGTATAGTGGATCATGTAGGTGACACCTAGATACAAATATACAGACATTTTCCATCTGGACTTAATGTATACAACTATTATCATGGTTTATTCTGACTTTTCAGTTTATTGGTTATATAATATATTATATATAAACATCGAGCAGACAGCATATATTATTTTAAGCTACCAGACTCTTAACAAAGCCAGCAAGACCACGGTGAAACGGTTTGGGGAAAAAAAAAAAAAATTGTAAGTCATTAATGATCAGTGGCTTCCCTTATATTTGTGGAAGCTACTGTACAAAACATCACATGGTGCTAAAAGGGAAAGGGGCCGAGCTAATGAATTAAACATAACAAGAAAAGCTTGTGGAGCCTTGAGATGAAAGTTACACTTGTGACCTCATGTAACAGCGCAGGAAACACAGACGCACCACGAACCCACCAGACCTCTGCTCACATGCAATCTGATTGGCCAAGGATTAAAGATGATGCAGTGGACTTGGCCCTGCAAGAGCTCCCTGACAGGAAGGAGAAGGAGAGCTTGTCCTTATCAGGTCTGCAGTTGGCCTTAGGGTTTGTGAGGGTGCCAGATAATGTCTTGTCCAATCTCCGGCAGTTACTCTGGGTGACACAGGCCAGGCCTCTGCTCTGTCACGAGCTAAGCCTGCTGTCATCTGAAGCAAATCCCCAGAAATCCTTCCTCAACAAAACAACACAGACTTTCACCATTTCATGTTGCAATTACACTGTATACCCACAGTCCATCTCATAGATGAAGTAAACCATGCTGCACTCCATGATCAAACAAATCAAACTCGGCCTTCAGGACTTTTTGTAATTTATATCGCATCCTCTTCCACTGTTCAACTGCTTTCTCAAAGTTATCAAAAACATGGGTTTTTTTAATGTAACAAATGAAATAGTTTGGTAATTTCTCTATGGATCAAATATGCAAAAACTAGATTATATTACACATTAAGTGACAACACCTAAAAGGCGAGCATACAAAAAAAAAATAGTAGTACAATATAAATATTTTTTTATTTAGCAGATCAAAATCTACTCAGTTAAGAGAGAGAGCGAGAAAAGCTTAAAAGCCAACTGGAATTCATCCCCAGAGATACAGCTGTGCTTCTTAGAACTCTGATGACAGGAATAATTCATTTAGTCGATCTCTGTGCTGCTCTCCACTGTGAAATCTCATCGACACATATCAGAACATCAGGAGCATGTTATGTTTTGATTGCCGGAAGTCGGCGTGAAATTAATCTTGGTTTCAAAATGCATCCCTTGCGTGCATCTTCCAGCAGAGAGCTGTCTGTTCTTTGGCATAACCGGGACGTTACATTTGATCTACAGGACCTAGACGAAACATGGACCTCTTTTAATGAATAATTAATTAGCGGAGTACTCATGAATCATGTATAGATTACCCAGCGCATATTTTATTAATAGAATTGTCTTAATTGAGTTGCAGAGAATAAAGAAAGTATTAATCTCGGGAGTTAATATTAATGAGTTCTGCGGCTGTGTGAGATGAATGCTGTGTAAAGTATAAAAAATGTTGCCTCTATAAATCCAACAGATCTAATCTAATGGTGCTTTAGTCAGGAATACATGGATACACAGACGAAATATGCTCACTGTACATCCCACATGCAAACATAATTGAAACCAATTATCAGTGCTCTACAAAATGGAAAAAATCAAATATGTAAGGACAAATAATGGAGCTAATATGGAGACTTCTGGTAAAGGAGAGGGGGGAAAGGGAGGAAGTTCAGTCAACCTTAAGTATTTCTGTACTGTATTCCCATCTGGTCTAATGTACATCTGGATGTTAAGCAGTTCAAACCTCTATGAAAGTCTCTACTGGAGGGGCCTCTGCGACTCCACTTTAAGCCATTTTTTCCCCTCCTTTTTGATGTTGTCACTCCCAATCTATTGTCGCCCTGACAGACAAATGAAAGGCCTGTCCATGTCTGGCAGCTCATTTCGCTGGCAGGTGGCAAACAATTAGACACAGCAAATAGAGGCTAGAGGGGGGGAGTGACATGAAAAGCATGAGACAAAGTTGTATATGTGGTCAGGAGGGTTTGTGTGAAAGCATTTCAAAAATAATACACTTTGCTGTGGCGACTCATTTCAGGCTGCCAGTTCCCATTACGGGTGTGAGCGGTGAGGGCGACAGGGCTGGCCATGGTGTGGCGTGAGGCCGCTTCTGTTTAATCTGTCATCAACGCCCTGGAGACCCCCACCCTCTCAGCTGTCCTCTCTCCACACACTCCTCCATCTTCTCCCCTATTCATCAGGCTCACCTCAGCCCAGCTCAGCAGCAGCAGCAGCATGCATTAAAAAGAAGGGAGGCCCCATTGTTCCTTCTGACTCGGTGTGTCCTCTGCAATCTCTCTGGAGCCTGTTTGTGCTAATCAGACTCAAACTACTTTCAGAAAAATTATGATTTTCAAAACTTTATCAACCATAGGAGATAGGGATCAGATGCTTGAAGCTTGAAATCCCTGCAGGAGCAGGTTTGTAAACTCCCAAATCCATACAGATTACTGTGTGGTTTTATCTAATCCAGGAACGTAAATAAACCGCAGCAGTGCCTCGGCGCTCCAGAGACCTTTTCAAACAGAGGAATTCCTTACCGTGGGGGATGAGTACAATACCAGTGGACTGAAATGAATAATGTGTTGCATGCTACTTAGAAACCATTAGTGGTAAACTGGATAACTAAAATAAACTCAGAGGATCAACATCAGCATTTGAGCGATAGCATTTACACACGCACGTACACACACACATACACACCTTTTATGGCATGAAATGTTTTTGTTCAGTTAAATCTCAAGAGGATGAGAACATTTGATATAATTAATTATTATCTTGTTTTAGATCATCTAGATTTCCTTTTGCCTTTAACGCAGTTCAGTTGAAGGACTATACTGGAGTTTCAGCAAGTTATTGCTTCTTACTGTAACTACAAATGAATTTCATCAATTTCACTTTGATGTATTCGACAACTCAAGGAAGTGTGTTAGTTGATTTTCATACCGTAAAGACATAACTAGAATTGAATGGGTGCTTGGAAAAATACATCCAAAAAGCAACAGCAAGTGTTTCAACTGTGATGATAATTTATGTTTATTATGAGATTTATTATACTTGGCAAAGGTTGTCTGGCACCTCAGGGATGAAATCCTAGTGCGTCTGTGTTTGGTAGATGTTTTTGCTTCCTAAGAAGGGGATCGACCATTTAAACAGCTAATGCAAGCATTTAAAGAAGATAATTATATATAAATATCATATATGGAGCCCTTAAAGAAGTGTAGTGATTTCAAAGTGATCTAAAAGTTTAAGTGTATAGGATTTGTAGTAAATGGGACATGCCAAACCTCTGGTACACTTCTTTAATGAAAAAAAAAAAACAACAACAGTGATTTTCTGAACTACCAATGACACTTCCTCACCTGTCAAATGAGTGAAACTGCATGGGCAGCATGGCCTGGGCCTGGGTGTTGGCAGCAAGGTCTGGGTAGGACACCGCCTCCAGCCCAGCCTCTAAGCCCTCCACTGGAGCTGCCACCAGGCTCTTCAGTATCTCCTTCACATTGATGCCCTTGTTGGGCTGGCTAATGCTGATGATGGAGGAGGGCGGTTTCAGCACCTCCACGCTGGGTGATTCGAACAGACTCTCCCGGGACTTCTTCACCTCCGATGACAGCGTAGATATGAGCAGTTCCCCGGTGTGGTCCAGATCAGACCCGTTAAGGATGCTGGCTAGCTGCTCCTCTCCGATACCAGAGTCTGTGTGGGGAAGGGAGCTTTCCATGTGGAGGTTTGATGGCGCAGGATGGTCCTTACTGCTGTCAAATGCTAGGGGTGTTTCTGTAGAACAAACACACGGAAAACAGGGAGTGAGGTAGACTACAGTCAGCACACATAACAATATATTTACAATGCTAATATCTACATTGGATAAGCAAGTTACATTTTCTGTTGATCCCTACACTGTATTGATCAACATATCACAAATATTTTCACAGTAAGTCTATCTATGCCTACAACCAACATATTATGTCAAGAGGAGTAAGAAATGGGGATTTAAAAATGAATAATCAACCAATAGACTTTGACTTAACACTGCATTCCAGAGCTAGCTTTACATTCCTAGCCAAAGAGTACATTTAGTATGTGTAGAAAGAGACATGTGCCAGCACAGCTTCTTAGATCTTTCTCCGGAAGCTCTGATCCTCCGGTGAGATTATCTCTCGGTTATTCTCCTTCCATGCTAATAAAACATACATGAATCCTTTTCTTCAGCTGCCTCTTGCCTAAAGGCATGAGAGGCTATCTATTCAACTGCTTTTAAACAGCGACAGAAAAGTCAGCTAGCTAATAGCTGCTCTCTTATTATGGCACATAATATACTGTACCTCTCTATATACTTGCAGAGTGTCAACCAATAATTGTATTTAAATCCGCAGCGTTCGGTCTGTTCATGCATTGAAATCGCATTGTCTGTATAGCAAACAACCGTTTGCTTTTTTTATCCTCAGAAACCTGCAGAGGTGCCTTTCTCGTCTGATTTTGGTTCACTGTAACCCAGTACTTACCTACAGTAGATGCAAGGCCGGCCATATTAATATTCATCACATGCCCCCCTAACGAGGTCAGCAGGGCCTGATTTAGCCAGCAAGTCGTCTGGCTTCCTGGTCCATCACACAATCGCCTGCCACATGCCGTCTGGAAAATTCCCCCATTTTCTGGTGAAATTTATGAAGGCGGCAGTGTGCCTCCCTCTCCTCACAGCAACCTCTATGATCCCATTCTCCTCTGGTGGATTGCTTGCCTAATGGCCACTGACAGATGGGGCTGAAAATAGCAAGCCTGGCTCCACTGCCCCAAAAACCCACAGTAGTTGGCCAGCATGCTGCTTCATTCCCATCTCTCAACTTCCCCCTGCTCATCTTCCTTTTCTTTATTTTCTGTATGTTCCAAGCTCCTCAAATTGCACCCTCATATTTCCTTTGGCCTCTCTCCTCTTGCTCCTTTTATTCACTTCACCCTTTGTCTGAATGGACGTTGATAAGGTATGCTCGCTCGTGCATCTCATAATGGCGAGTTGGCACTGCAGCAGACATTGCATTAAAGCTTTGTAGGCAACCGCTGATTTCCTTTCATGTGGCTTAATGTATGATTCATGACTTGAGGCAAATACTACCTTTCATTTCTGAGAGAACTATGATGTCTAATCAAGTTCATAACTTCCATCTCCAGCGCCAGTCTCCATTTGCTTCCACATTTAATTCTGTGCGATGTAATTAGCGAAGCTCATGAATAAATCATAGGTGAGCCGGTGGAGTGCAGGCAGGGTATCCCTGCTATTTTACTGAATGAGCTTTCAGCTCAAGCTGGCAGCAATGCATCAGAAAGGACCAAGGACACCTACTATTCATTTATACCAGACACGGTCACCACAAGCTAAGATTAGTGAGCAGGAAGAATGGATGTAAGAAAGGTAGGGCACAGCTGTCAACACCTGTGCTGGTTGGCGAGTTGATCTCCTGACGCATGCTGCGGCCCAATTGGCTTATTCTGGCAGTCTCACGTTGGGGCTCCAGGATGTCGCGGTACTTGGAGACCATGAGGACAGAGATGAAGTACACCACAGCTAAAGCCAGGAACTGGGCTTGCTTACTGTCATCCTGTGGGGAGGAACCACAATACGGTTATGCTGCTCTCTATTCAGAAGATCTCATTTCACACAGTCCACTGCTGCTGTCTGAAATGGTTCACTCACAGCTAATGCATCTTGCATAGAGCATGAAAACACATTCAAAGTACTGCCATTACTCTAACATATTTCTAACACTTGCTTTGATACATATCCCTTCAAATTTTTTGGGCTTGTGCTCAACAGACAGCAGCTCGGTCGACAAGGGCCCCTTTAGTGTTCAACCTGTTGATTGAAAGGTATTACATTGCACATCTGTTTGTCTGACAAAAAAATAAATAATCCTATCATCGTCTCTACCTGCAGCCAAGTCTCTGTGACAAACACATGGATGTCGTGCATGAATACGCCCTGCGCATACACACACACACACACACACACACACACACACACACACACACCAGCACTCACCACATCACGAAACACTACAGCGCGCAGTCGATTGATGTCCACATCCTGCAAAAGACGATCAGGGTCCTTGATGGGAGACAGGTTACTAGGGACAGTCTCTATGGCTGTCTAAAGCAGGGAGATAACAATATGGCATGCTACTCTGTTCAGCCGAAGCTCAATCAAACTCGTTTTTGCAAATACTTTTTGTTTTTACATAATTTAAGATACTAGAAAACGGTCAAATTTGGAACTGATAACATCGTCCAAAATTTGTATGTTAGTACACAAAGACAGATTTAGTACCACCGGGGGTATAAATGACTCTTGGTAGGGCTGTGTATTGGCAAGAATCTGGCAACACCATGTGATCGTGATGAATGGGTTACAATTCAAAATAATGCAATATTAGGATTTTTTTAATAACATTTTGGGAAAACTGTCATAGTACAAAGAATACACCACCATATGCATAAAATCGGAGTAAAAAAAAAGTTGTCTTCAGTCAAATAGCTGAAGATAGATTACAACACTGCTATCCAGCAGTCACACAACACAAAATGAACCACGGTCTGCCATGAATCTTTGGATGTAAACTATTCATTTTAAATCGATAGTATTTTTGAGAATCGACACAGTATCAAAAAACTAATAATGCGATATTTTCTTACACCACTAATGCCCAGAATTAGCATCAGTACAGGTCACATTATTAAGCATGGGGTTATGTGTTCTTAGGGTAGAATGCATTGTATGAATGACATTTTCTAGGGCCACACTTCCTACCTTGTTGGAAGTCACCGCATTTTGTAGGAATTCCTGAGTCTTGTTGTTGTTGGGAATGGAAGACTTATTCCCTCTGTCTCTGTCTCTGTGTCTCTGTCTGCACTCAAGACAGTTCCTAACAGCCACACAACACACTGCACGCACACACACACACACACACACACATACACACACACACACACGATCTCACTTCAGAGTTAAATGGAAATTAAATGTTGATAACATGCATGACCTCTTTAAAATGAATCAGTTATCTCTGATGACTATTTGTTCCAGGCTGCCGGGACAGAGGCCGGGAGTGAAATCAGCAGCCAGACTGATTTCACACTGAACCCAGTGATGAGAAATTGTATGTTTGCAACAAGGACACTGTGAAGTCTGAAGGCTATTTGTCATCCCCCAGAGCACAACTTGGAGTCAACAATCCAGCAAACACATGCTCACGCGCACACAAACCCACAGGCGCAAACAGATATAGACACAGAGACACTCAAGCACGCCGAGACAATAAGAGACGCAGACACACAAACCTTCTATGATACGATTCATGCATAAAATAATTACACTGAAACAACTGTATTCTACATTTTACAGTTGATTCAATACAACTCAATTTACTAATTCTGAACTTTGGAGTCATCTACTTTGCATTCAAATGTAATTCATCAAATCTATATTATGTGCACAGACACACCCACACCCACAAGGGCAGAGAAGACCTTGTGAGTCATATGAGACACACCAATGACAGACACAAAAGGCTACCATTTGCAAAGAGTACCCGATTGCACTGCAAATGATTCTCTCTGCATGTTATGAATTCCAAATTGATGATCCTGTCATTTTTGACTGCTGGAAACTGCAGCAAAAACCCTGCACATTCCTCAATTTAGTACACAATTAGCAAAGGACTCTTAAAATAATTAGCTTTACTGATAAAACAGGATTTTTGGAGATTAGAGGAATTATTAGCACGTGAAGAGAATACTGTCACGGTATTTTCCAGATCATCAATTTTCCAGTGTGACTGGCAAAAGATGCACTTGACACAAAGATATTGTAATGGTTTTACCGTCTCACTGCTCCGACTGATGTTCACGTCTACAGCAGCAAACACACAATCATGATCTTACCGAGCCTGAGGCACTGACGCATCAGGCCACCGGAGGACATGTTCTTCTCGGCCTCAATCTCACTGAAGTTAAGGGAGCTTGAGAACACCAACACGTCCACCATGACCATGAGACGGGACAGGAAAGTGATGGCGGTCTCTGAAGACATGCCCTGCGTTGCCTCAATGTTCTCCACCTCCATCTTGCTCAAGCAACAAGGAAGAAGACACCAGTCACATAAAAAAAAGTGCCGATTTACAATATCATCTCTGCCACATTCTCACCTCTAGTTGTGATTTGTTTTATAGAAATATGTATTTGAATATGGAACATCCCAGATATAAATTTATCAATAAAGCCCGAGACCCCCACTGACTCACACACTACATCCCCAGAACAATTCCTTACTTTTGCACATCTTTTCTCTTTTAATGTACACGTGACACTTTAATAATATACTTGTTTTAACATACTCTTACTTGTTTACCGTATTTTATTGTAAATTTGCATATTTTCTATTGTAAATGATGTAATACTATTGCACTGTGTTTTATTGTTACGCACCAAATCACCTAGCTAAATTCCTTGTATGTGTAACTTGGCAATAAACAGTTTCTGATTCTGATTGTAAACAGATATGGTGGGTGCTGATGACTTTAGGACAGAGACACTGTGGCAGGTCAGGAAGAGGGCAGCAGCAAGGGCCTTTATTATTACATGAGGAGTGAGTAGCGTCTCAACTCTGATTAGGCAGAGATTATATTCAACATTTTAAGAATTGGAGAGTTTGATCTGAGCTCAGCTGACTATCCAACTCCACCCAAGGTTATATTTGATCAAACACTTTTTTAGGGGTTGAGCACAAGCAACACTTTTGTTGGAGCTCATTTCCGTTGTGTTCAAACACGGAAAGATTTTCAAAGGAAAATATTTGAGAAGGGTGCAATCTGCACCAGTCCACAGGGACGGTGCATTTTTAGATCTATTTAATGAGTATTAAGCACAAAAGGGTTCTGAATACAGTAATTAAGAGAGAAAGAGAGAAATTAAAACAGCATAAATAACAACCATGACGCTCTAGAGATTGCATCGACAAAGTAAACAAAATAAGATGATTAAAATCCATTTTAGTTCAAGACAGCTAATTAAATCTGATAATTACAGTAAATCAATAAAAGAAAACCTGAATGACACACAGGGAAGTTAATTATAAACTGTTCCAAAGTAATGTCCTCAGCATTAACTGTAGCAAAGTGAAGCTGAGCTAAAAGAATAAACGACAGGTACATGCTGTCCTGTAGTGCACCACAGACAGCCGTAAACCAAAAAGGTTATAATAAACTACCACTAGATGGCATGATCCCCCCACAGTGAAGACAGTGAGGCGCACTTACAGTGGGAGATGTGGCCGCTGAGAGAAGGGGCAAGATCCCTCCACAAGCGATAATGATGTTGTCTACCATTTGTGAGATCAGGTGGATGGTGTTGTGGACAAAAATGATGTTCTCATTACTGTTAACAAAGTCCATGACAGATTTGGTGGAGTGGCTGCAGGGGGAGGGGAGAAAAAATGATTATTATGGGTAAATGCATTTTTCACATTATATAAATCAATAGACACATTTTACTCTGCAATAAACTAAAAACATTTATAGTATGTTTAAAAAAGCCAGATTAAATACATGTCTAAAAACAGAAATAAAATGATATGTTGGTTCTGATCCGGAAAGGGTAATCTGATTATCACCACAAGCACCATTCTCACCCTCCCTCTCTGTCTTTCTCAAGTGCACATAAAACCCCTTCACACACCTCCTCCAGACGTGGACGTCGCTCTCCAGTGCAAACAGCAGGTCAGTGAGCAGTCTCTGGTGCATGGCTGACCATTTGAACTCTGGGATGCGGAACATGGTGGTGCGTGGGCCGGGGCTGAACTGCCGTCGCTGTTCCTCTGTCATGGGTGTCCCCCTGAAGCCCAAGTCCACACGTATGTCCCTCTCCATTTGAGTAGTTAGGTGTCCATGTAGACTCTGATGGGAGACCAATAAATCAGTAAAATACAGTAAACTAAATAATTTGGCATCGCACATTCAATCAACATTTGCTAATCCTATTCGTCAGTCAAAGATCAATAGTGCACCCTTAACGGGATTTAATGCCACTGTCACGCTATTCACTGTGAATGATGAATTGCCAGATTTAAGTGAGTCCTCGGATAACCTCTTCCTGCCTGCGGGTAAGGAAAAATAAAAACAAGCTTAAAGCAACCTCTAAATTTAAGTTGATTGAGTCAGCAAGGTTCTGCAAAAAAGCAGCGGTGATGAATGGAACACGAGCAATTACGAAACACCAGAGTAAGGTTTAAAAATAAACCCTGACTCCCACTGGCCTTCCATCAGTGACCCAGTCTGGGCAAAAGAGCCTGACCTCTGAGAAAGAGCACAGCTCATAGGAGAGGAGGGGAAGAAGGAACAAATCCCAGGCGATGGTTGCAGAATAATGCTGTCTATTTCTGCCCTTCTGTTAGCTCAGCCAACTGATTCCAGCAGCCCACTTTTCACGAGTCTCAGAGGGATGTTGCCTGATGTGCACCAGGCCATCCTGTCCCTAATATAGTCAGAGTTGGGAAAGGAAAGGGTCCCTTTGGGTCTGCTAATATAGAAGTGTTCACAAAAGGCCGACACATCCTGACAAATGGTCTCCCTACTCGGTTTCCACTCTTTGACTTAGGCGCTGCTCTGTTTTGGCATTCGTGATCGTCCACTGTTCCATTTCCCACTGACAATGCTTTTCTTGTTATTTTTAACCTGATGAAGTCAGTGAACCTCTACTATTTCTTTCATGTGAAAGTCTAAAAAAAAGGGATATTACTGGAGAACTCAATTTACATAATTGAAGTACATAGTGATTCAAGCTTGGGACCAACCTGTGTGGTGGCTGTAGTCTGAATCTTGTTCATCTCCTTGTCTTTGCCGTCATCCAATCTCTCGGTGTCAGAAGTGTTGCTCGTTGCGTCTGCTGCACTGCTGGTCTTAACAGATGAGGGATGCCCTTGGGATGCCGCTGCAGCTGCAGCTGAGGCCTCAGCTTTGGTACCAGCCACAGAGCTGATGCCCTCCAAGGCTGCCTGTAGCTCAAACTCATCCTGCTCCAGGATACTGGGTAAGGAGCCAAGCTCAGAGTTGCCCATCATGTGAGCAAGAAGGCCCAGTTCATCACTGGCGCTGGTGTGGACTGGAGGCTCCGGGCTGGGCAGTACCAGAGGCTCAGCTGTACCGACATCAGGCAGTGGCTTGTCTTCCATGCTTCCTGCTACCTTGCCAAACAGGAAATTGTTGCTGTTAGGGATGCTGTCCTTGTAATCATCTAGAGTAATGAGAGGGGGCGCATTTTGGTCATCCATGCTGCACTTTGGCAACAACACACTGTTGACATTACTGTTGAGCTTTTCCACTGCAGCACAATAAACATTATTCAACAGAGAATCCACCTCCACCAGTGCTCCATTCTCAGATACTCCCAGGGTTTCAGAGGACAAGTCCAAATCATCTAGCTTAACCTCAGTAGCCTCCACCTTTTCGGCCTTGATGTCCACCAGAAGGTCATGAACTTCGACCCTGACCCCAACCACCGTATCCTCCGTTCCTCCGAGAGTTTCTTCAGGCCCCTTTCCTTCAGCCAGCAGGTTGCGCGACTCTGCACTCTCATAGTCCTTTTTACTCTCAGGTGTCTGGGAGGTATCATCCATTTCTCTGATCTCACTTGCGGCAATGATGCCAGAGGTCTGAGCAGATAAACCAGAGATGGTGCTGACGAAACCCTTCTTTCCTTTCTTGATGTTCTCCTCCTCCTGGCGCTGGTACTCTTCATACAGCTTAGCCAAGTACTCTTTATGTGCCTCATATGTCACCTATAAAAAGGGCAACATTAAAGACAGTGTCAGCCAGATATTTATGATTGAAGCGACTGTGAGGATCATTTTAGAAGAAGCTTAACAGTTCAGATTAGACAAAACAGATACAAATGTCTTCATCAACAGCAGAGGTCAGTATTTCCACTTTGTTGTACTCACCTTAGAGTGAGCTATAGAGAGTGTGTCCACCCACACGCGCCATCCTCCCCACTCATACTTGATGGCATGGTAGAGCAGAATACGAAAGATGTTATACACCATCTCAGTGATCTTCTGCTCGTCAGAGTTTTTAGGGTTGATGTAGCCAAGAGAAAACATCCAGTCCTGCCACACTGAGCACTGAAGCAGACACCTGCAATCCGCACATTATCGCATAGTCAGCAAACACAATATGCCTTAAATAGAAGAGGATAAGAGTTTACCTAGATTACTGAAACTTGTATTATCTGGCTTACATAACAAGTGTAACATTTATAATTGATGTTGGTGTTAAAAGGAATCATTTTCAATGACTTTCTACTTCCATCAAACTTAAAAAGCATTTAGGCCAATTATTCTTTCTGCGTCTCCTCAACATCTTTCCGGTGTCATTTGGCATTTTGTTATTCACATTATAACAGATTGTTTTGATCAATCGGCCATTCGTATTTTCATTTGTTTGTTTGCAGCAGCAAAACAAAATGACAGATGATTTTAAAAAAAGGGGGAAGCACGTGAAAATCAATTAAGTGTTGTTTTTTTTTTTCAATTCAACAGTTTAACTTGAAGAAGCTCTTTCTGCCTATTAATTTTAGGCTAATTATGTTGTTGGTGGTTTCCTGAGACTTATAATTGAATTGCAATATGTCTTAAAGCATGCGTGTGTGTGTGTGTGTTCATCAGATGGAGAGATTGGGTGGTGGGAGTGAAAAAGAGAGTAAGCAGCAATGAGCAACTGTCAAAAACCGTCACGGAAACATCTGCTGGAGAACATGTGCATGTCTAAGGATGATTTAGCACCAACACGAGTGTAGCTACTTGAGCCTCTTAAAACATGGTACAAGGAGGGGGAAACGGGGTGCCATATTTTCTCTTTTCTTTGATACAGTAATCAGCAAGATAACTGATGGAGTGGGTGAGTAAAAGGCGGTTTAAGTTTTGCTCACCGTCTGTTCTCACGGCTGTTGCTGAAGAGTTTGATCATATCTGAAAGGAAGAGCCGCCGAACTTCCATCAGCTCTGTGCTGGGGGCGGAGTTCTTCAACAAGCTGGCTACCACCTTGAGAATCACTGGGATCACATTCAAGCACAAACACAAATATAATATATATATATAGTCAATTTTACTGAGTACTTTACAAAGAATAAAATTCAATGTGACACATAACGGGCTTACTTGGGTTTTGAATCTTGACAGTGGAGTCGGGCTCAGAATGGGGTTTGTGAACTACCTGTGTGCACACCTGCTCTGTCAGAATCTGGTGCAGGGAGTGGTGAGAAGACATTCAGTCACACATTCTGTACAGAGAACAATTGTGCAGTAATGTCGGGACATTTGAGAGCAAAATGTTTTGTTACCTCGTACAGAGTGTTGTAGGTCGTAACAGTCACAGTGTTGGTGTGCAGCATGAGCCTCTCTCCCAGGAGAGTAAAGAGGCTGTGGGTGTGCATGATCTCCACCTTTCTCCTGTGGACACGCACACGCGCACACACACACGCACACACACACACACACACACACACACACACACACACACACGTAAAGTGGCTTGTTTAGAGCTCCCTAAGCCACTGAAAGGATCAGTGAGTGCCATCAGCTTGCTTCCCCATTCTCACCCACAGGGAGCCGGGCTCTGGAGACAAGTGTCAGAAACTGCCTGCTGTCAAGAATTGGTGGAATTCCGTTGGAGGTGTGTAGGATAACGAAGTTGGCCTGTCACTAAGAAGGGCTCCGAGATACAACAGAGGCATACCACAGGTGAATGTGTTCAACGGCGACAAACTACCTCTGCAAACAGCATAAGGGCTGCTGTCACAATGCTAAGTCAAAGCTGCAGCCACTGCCTCAAGCCCAGTTGGGACTTTCCTAATAAGTCGCCAATCTTTTGTATTTATTTATTTTTTATTGCAGAGGCTGGCAAATTGGCCACTTAGGAGCAGAGTAGCATTTTCTCTCAACTGTATGGAAATTTGGGAGAAAAGGGCAAACTGATGATGCGACGCAAGCTGAGGTGGAACTTACAATTCTGCTCAACGAAAGAGGTACAGTGGGAGGATGGGCCTGGATGTAAATGCTTTCATGAGTTTAAATTTAGACAAAGTCACTTTCTGCATCAGTTAATAAAAAATACACTGCTGTTAGAGGGACGAGGCAATCATACAGCAGGAAGCATATTTGGTTCTAAAACTATATATTTGACATGTATTATTTATTATGTTGAGGATGAGGTGTTTATATATCCTGGCTTTTCTCTCTTGCTTATTCTGGTTGCTTTGTGCAGCATGGCCCCAAAAAAAGAATGAACTCTTACCAATCTATACATCACATGCTACTGACTATTTGACTCACCAACACACACACACACACACACAACTTACAATATCTGACATCACTGAACTAATGAAAGTAAAACAACAAATTTAATTCTCAAAAGTGAAAACATCAAGAAACATGTTTAATTCTTTATCAGTTGCACTAGAGCTCATAAAGAGCAGGATGGTATAAAATGTATGAAAGCTATTAATGAGGGGTGAAGGCAGGCTTTCATGAAGCCCTCATGGGGGGGGGGGGGGGG
>NW_022280059.1:4468678-4470759 GCF_004355925.1 Anarrhichthys ocellatus
GGGAGTTGGGTGGGGGGGGGGGGGGTGGTGGTGGGGGGTGGGGGGGGGGGGGGGGGGCGGTGGGTTTAGTACAGGCCAATGCCTGCCCTTTTCTCCATTCAGCAGGCACCAGGAACACCTGGTGCCCTACCATTGTGAGCACATATCTTCTCCATCCTTCCCTGCATCCCACATTTCTAATTACAGACTCTCCATCCGTAGACACTCTTTCTCCTCTCCAACATGCAGCAAACAGAAGATATGCTGACACATCCTCATAGGTAGTTTATTATTCACTCTGTGAGACACCAACTTAGACCTCGTCCACCATTCTCTTATGTGAAGCAATGGTTTCAGGGCTTGACGCCAGGAATTCAGTTGTTGCACAAAGAAGCACACCCGAATCTGCAAAACTGGCAGCCAGTCAGAAGTTGTTTGGCTATTCTAACTGTCCACTTTTTCAAAAGAGTGGCAGGAACAGATAAATCATCTCTCTGGATGTAAATCCTGACTTGTGGTTTTTCCGTTTCGAACCTATTAGCCTATCTCAATGTCTTTACACAACACAAGAGTAGATAACAGCCTTAAACATGTAACAGACACCTATTCTTAAAAACACTTAAGAGTGTGTAATTACAATCTACTACACAGCTTTTGAAATTGTTTACTTACTTGTGGCCCAAATGCTTGAGGAAGTACCCGAGGACTTTGAGGGACTGTACTCGAATGCTTTCACTCTTAGAGGCCATGAGCTTGTAGATTACCCTGGAATAGACACAAGCAGCCAAAGCTGGCAACAGCACACCGTCTTGACAGAATAAAATATAGCACAGTTGATAAAGAGGCCCTCCACTGGTTAGCTGACAACCACTTTCCTTCAGAGTGAATTTGCATCAACATTAAATGAATGTCCTAATGAAAGGAGCAGCCCATCCACAATGAATTTCTCGGAACTTAAAAGTAGTGCTACACTGTGTGCATGTATATTTGACAGGGTCACATGCGGTTAGGTTGATCATCTGTGTCATATTGTGAAATCAATATGTTATAATATTGTTACTTTTCCATGCATAGGCTTTTCTATTTTTTTCCTCACTGAACTTATGAATTATTCATGCTCACGTAAGCCCAAGGCAGCAGCACAAGTGTTTAGGCGCTTAGGTATATTTTGTGGAATCACCTCTTCATTTTGAGCCTGAGCAGCGAAGAAATGGTGCCTTCCCCTGAGGGGCTTACCGTATTCCATTTCTCTGGTCAAAAGCAGGGATCATGGAGGCTGGATGCTCAGACATGAGGGCAACCACCAGCTGCAACACGTCATGCAGATTCTCATCCTGCAGACAAACCAGGAGAGAAAGACAAAGAGAGACAGAGAAATAGAAGCGGGTGAAGAACGAGATTAAAGTTTTTGTTCTTGGTGCAGACTCTGTAACTGCAACAAAGACATGATGTATATGCTTGGGAACTGTATCACCTGTAATTGTAGAATACACCTGGGCCCCTGGTACACCTTACAACTGTACAGGGGCAGTGGTTCGCCATTGCACAATGAAAAATACGTTGCTAATTGAAATGATTTGTTCAGCTGGCTGGTAAGCTTAAATGTTGGCAAAAATAAACTTGAACGGCAACGCTGAAAGATAAAATGTGACCTTGTGGCTTAGTGCAGTAAAGTGGCCAACTAACACGCTGAATGAATTCACTCACGTACCTCATGCATTGTTAACAAATAGTTCAGGATGCTCTGCAGCTCATCTTCCTTCACACCTCGGTCCTGGAAATAGAAAAACAGATGAAAGACTAAATAATGTATTAATTAGGAGAAGGGTCATTATGTATGTCTGCCAATAGCCAAAAAGCATCAGTATTTCTTGTGTGGTACATTTAAATAGAAAGTTCTAGAAATTACTTCAGGAATAACCAACACATTTTCTATCTTTACTTGATAAAGTACTTTAAAAGAAAAATAACAATTGTTTCAGCACAACTGGTTTACTTCCACGTACCTTTTCAGAAAATACCAATAAATAAATATCACTGATTTTATTGGAGCAGAATGGCAGAATGTTTTAAAGGATAACACATGGGGGGGGGGGGGGGGG
>NW_022280059.1:4470859-4473351 GCF_004355925.1 Anarrhichthys ocellatus
GGGGGGGGGGTTGACGATCTCCATATTTTCTCTGTGCAGCTGAAAATCAAGCCGTGTGACGGGCTGCGAGGCATGAAGACAGGTGGGATGTACCTTCAGGATGAGTTGCTTGAGGAAGAGAAGCATGAATGCCCGCAGAGAAATTATTTCTTTCTGGGTCGGCCTTGGACCATCTGTAGTTTGACAGAGAGAGAAGCCATAAAGCTGAGAAAGTATTGGAACCAAATAAGATATCTTCCAGTTGTCTTGTTACCGGTCTTGTCTATATTTTTACTTGACATGTTATTTTGGGTTTTCTTTACATGATCTCAAGTTCCTCTGTGATGTGTTTGCCTTGGAATATCTATCTCATTGATGCCGTGTGTTGTCATCCCTTTTTTTTTTTTTTTAAAAAAGCAGACAAAACAGTGACACCTTCAATGACACCTTCAGTTTTCTTCGCTCCATCATCAGCTTTGTAGTGACTTACTGGATTCACCTTGAATGTGCGTATCAAAGGTTTTCCCAACAACCTAGACGGGGAGTGTGGCACAAGGAGCCAATGTTCCACTTTGTAAACACAAGAATTTGCACATCAACAGATAGTAAAATATATGTTATATAAATAGCATGAAGGAGAAGTCATTCTGAGTAGTTTAGTTATTAGTCATGCTGCATCCAAAGTGTATTCCAGATTTCCAGGTAGCATTGGTCACAACATAGTGCTCGGGCAGCCAGCCCAAGGTCACCATAGTCACACCTGCCCATCACGCTGGCCAACATCTCATTAAAACTACCCACAATGCCTCTGCCAACTTAAGGTGACTTTGGCACTCCAAAGTAGGCTTCACATCGCAATAAATCTCTGTCATGAACCTCATTCAACATCTGACGGGCCAAATGTTGTCAGCAGGTGTATGTTTGTCGTGCAAATATAGAAGAATGACAGAATATGACAGCCAGCATTGATTAACTGTCGCATCACAGAGCTGCTGCTGCATTGCTTTGGTTGGCACAAGGATTAATTTTGACACGGTAAGATCCTATTCAATATGTCAAGTTATTTTTCACCAAAAAAGGTTTGCGAATACACTGAATAAAGCACACTAATGGGCTGCAGCAACAGACAGATCCATACAACACAAAGCTCAGTCACACACACATATCAGAAAATAGAGGATGTGGCATATATTACCACTTATAACAATACGAACATGAATCCCCTTGAGATTAGCAGCACTCACTGTAGCACAAAGGCTCCCTTTTGGCTGTAAAACCTGGCATATATTCATTCATTGCTTATTCATCCTGTGCAGCCAGCCAGGTAGAAACACACTGACAAAATCTTTTACATTTGCGGAGGTATTAAATGGCAGTAACTGGGCCGGATACAACAGCAACAGCCTTTCAGGGAAAATTGGTCACCTTGCCCGATGTCTTCCCCTCTTCCTCTCAGCCCTGATAAACTCCAAACTCCACCTTGGCTGGACCCATGTTCATTTGAAATGGGGACAGCGCTATGACGACAGATACAACGACAGCAGACACCTGACTATCCTGCTCCTTCAACAGCCAGTCAATGTAATCAATGATGAGGCTCCCTGAGGTTGCAGGAGGATGGCGAGTGCCGCTGCATGCCGACACTGATTAACAGAGGGAGAGAGGAAAAGCCAGTGCAGGGACAGAGCCTGACATGGAAGGGGTGATAAGAACGAACATTATTACTGCAGCCACTGCATCCAAGTTATTCACAACCAATCATGCTCAGCAGCCCTGCACAGCTCTTGTTTCTCATTCACATATTGCTTTACTTCCTGCATCCCAAGGGCACGAGGAGAGAGAGTTTATTGAAAAAACAATTTATGTCCATGTGATTAATGCAGGAATCTTATTTCGGCTTATACCCAATGATAATAAAGTCATGCATTCACAATAGAATGCGTCCTGCAAACCTTTCAATATAAAACAAGTCATAATGTTTTCAATCCCTAAATGCTCTTAATTAAACAAAGGCTGAAAAAACTCCAATGCAACAAGTATTGTTAATTACAGCCTCAATAATTGGTTTCCAGGATTCTTCTGGAGTTATAACTAATGCTTTGCCTGTTTGAACTGCTCTGGTTGGAGCATCTGAAGTATTTGACTTGAAGTGGCAATGACTTCAAACATTTCATCAGACACACACACGGGGCATACATGAATGGAAAAATAAATAATGATTTAATGGGTAAAGTGCTCATCTATGGAAGTCCTGACAGGCAAGTGAGAATAGAATTCCGGTGAACCATTTTTTCGATGTGTGATCTAAATTGTTTTCTCCCCTGTGTTTATGATTTATCAGGTAAAAAGAAGCATTTTCCAAGCGCATTTCTTATTGTGATACTAATTCCGTCCACAAGAGGCTGAATTGTACCAATAGCCCATGGTCTTAATAGATCGTCAGCATTCATGTTTTCTTCTAGGCGAGTTTAAATTAATGCAACTTGCTAACACTCACTATATATATATATATA
>NW_022280059.1:4493351-4510123 GCF_004355925.1 Anarrhichthys ocellatus
TACATACATACATACATACATACATACATACATACATACATATATATATATATATATATATATATATACATACATACATACATATACACACACACCTTGTGTTTAGAGTGCATGGAGAGATTAAAACTCACCTGGAAGAAAACATAAATGTTTTAGTCCTATTTAAAACATTGAGTAGTGGGGCTCTTCAGCCTCTTCTGTGCAAACTTCCCAATCCTGTTTTCACAATGAGTAAAGACTAACTCAGAAAAAGTTGATCTTTTCCTAAATCATAAACACCGGAGAGAAAACAATTTAGATCAGACTGGATCTGCAGAATTTCTTTTTCCTCTATTGCCTCTCAGGCCTTCTGTACCCATCTCTGTGTGGATTATGCATGTGTAGATGTGTAGATGTGTAAATCTGAAGCAAGTCAGCGTTGAAAGAAGAGCAAGCCTGTGCCAAACCGTTCTTGTTACCTGTAATCAGTCATTTGTGTCTTACACGAGTTTAATTAATCACAATGAAGGCACACACAAAAATCCTCCACAAGCCTTGATAAGATTATTCATCTGGAGCACCTACATGTCGGTCACTGGGGATTTCTCTTGTAATTGGAACAAGACAGAACCAGCTTGAATTGAACATCGCTACTGTCCAACAGCTTTGCTGCACGTCATCTCATTATTCATTATTTAGTTCAACAGAGGCAGGGCAGAGACTAAGACAAAGGGACAGGGATCGAGATTGAGACAGATTATGTGTTGGCTTGTGGGTACGCGTCACAGACTGGAAGAAGTTGAGCAATGGGCATCTTTCTGCGACTGCCTGCAGTGATTATGTGTATATAAATGGATGATACATAGCTTTAATGTGATAGCACTCTTTATTAAGACCTGAGGGGGAAAAAAAAGGATGAGGCACTTCCAGAAACAGAGTGAGTAGCTGGAGGAGCTCCATTTTAAATGTGTTCTCTGTGTGCCTATAATTGAACACTTCATTATCTGCTTGGCTCTCTCCCTCTTTGTTTGGTCATTTCTCAGTTTAGAAGGACAGCGAGAAAAAAAGTGACCTGCCAAAACGAGCGCAGATAAGTGGAACCAGACCCCACTCTGAAAATCAACCAAAGCAGGAAGGTGATCCATTTTGAGATATGTCTTACACTGAATTCCAGCCATTCTCACAGGCCGTCACAATCTCCAGAGACTTCAACAACAATCAGCAGCGTATTTACAGTCGTGTTTGAGAGGGCGATATTTATGTACGGCTTAACTAGAAAGCTCCTTGAAGGAAGGATAAGAATGGGTATAGCTAGTGGATGGCTGGAGTCCAATATGTGTACATGTGCACCTCTTTGTAGTTGAAAAACTATGACAAGATGTCGGTTAGTGTGTATTCCATTAAGTCTCTTCTTAGTCCTTCTTACAATATGTAATTCTTTATAAGAGCAAAACATGCTCTGTATATTGCTATCCCATAACCACAGAGGACTGAACTTAAAGTTGTAATAACTTAGACACCTATCCATCCTTGCAGGTGGTAGGCCCACATAGCACACTGATATTATGTCAACATTTGCACTTATTAATACTGTGTGACTCTCCTGTACAGCGTGAACAAACTGCAGGAATTACGGTAAGAACACTATCGCACATCTGGTCTTGATTAACCCCGTCACCCGCTGTTGACATCTCAGACTCTCTGTCTTGTGACGCTCCTATAAAAAGCAGAACATGGATACGACAGTGCCTGAGGCTACACAGAAACAGATTTCCCAAACAAGTGATTCCAACATCAAAATCTATTATTCAGCAGAGGTGAAAGCTCTGCCAAGAGTGTCCAACATCGTGGACGTGATGGAAATTAAGTCAAGCGAAGAGTTCCTCTGATGTCCAAGCTAAATATAGCTCATTGTCCTAGAACATGAGGTCTGGATAGGTTGAGCTTTCATCGGTTATTAAGTCTTCTTACGTTTCCTTGCACAGCAGAAGAAGGGATAAGGGACACTGCACCGTGTAGGTAGATGGGACAAGGAACAAATTAAAATGAGGAAAAATGAGAGTAAGGGTCCCGTGGATTGACTCAACTTACAGATGCATGTGCCCATATTATCCCAGCTAACCTCAGTCTAGAAGTCACTACCACTATTAGTAAGAAATCAGTTACGATCACTCCCAGCTCTAGCTGATCAAGAATGTCGGCAAAGTGCCTTGATGGGGCATGTAAATAGGCTAAAATGCTGGGGAGAATTTGTGTTCATCTTGCAGTTGATAAATAGGATGTTGACTTGAGATAGAAGACAATTACTAATGGTGCTAACAATGTCGATGGGAGTCAAGAAAAACCCTTTGACTGTCTGAGAAGAATTACATAAACGTTGTCAAGTAGAAGCCGGTCTGGCCATGTGTGCATGTTAGTACATGGGATTCCATTTGAGCGTGCCCCACTTTGGCTAGTTTCTGCCACTCTTAGCTGAACTCATACGGCGGTTAATAGCTTATAATCCCCAAGTTAACACCGTTGGCTCTAGTGCCGTTGTTTGCACTGCTCATGTCCTTAGCACTGTTAGCTGCACGCTGAGAGCCCTGTGGAGGCAATCCCACAATCATAGATATGTGCTAAATTTCGAACACCTTTAGCCTTCAGGGAGTAGATGTCATTTGGCCTTGGTGCGGCATAAACTGAGCTCTCCGTAGCATTGTAAAACAACCCCTATACTGCAATAGTTTCAGAAAAGAATAATGGAGAGCAAAAAGTAAATGACCGTTCAAGGACACTTTCACTTCCAGCCTGCTATGTGAAGTATGTTTGTTTCACAGAGAGAGGATGCCAGTCTTACTACTGGCCCAGGTTTCAGAGGCCTGACACCCACACCAAGCATCCTAGTGGGATGACAGTATTGATGTGGCGTGTCTGCCTCAGTGTCATCTCCAGTGATGGCCACGGTCCTAACAGCTGACAGGCAAGCGCTTCCATGTGGAGATGAGTCATTTTAAATGTGGGGGAGCTGCTGCCATTTCACCAGGACACTTTGATTTCAGGATTGCGACTGCACACAATGGTTGTGATTGGTTCACTCCCAATGATTTCCTTTCCAAGACACAGAACTTGGAATAGATGGATGGACTACAGTTTATCTAAAAACAACCCAAATCAAATCACATTCCACAGCAAAAAATAAGCAAATAAACTTAGTTTGCTGAAATTTTTTTTCCGAAATAATAAATATGCTCACCAAGACCCTTGGGCGCAATGCCGCTGCTGTCTGCAGGGTTGACGGCCCAGTGGTAGTACTTTAGCGTATGCATGAGCTGAAGCACTGTGCCCACGCGACGAATCGTGTTGTAGATGGTTGACGTGCCAATGAACTCAGCAGAAAGGTAGGTGTACAGAGAGAGCTGTACCTGGAGTGGGAACACACACATATACACGTATTCATTTTATTAAGTGCACAGTGTAATTAATCCCCTGAACCTTAAACCTTTTAGACTAACCAAGAGAATTTACTGCGGTGGATTGCACCAGCTGAGCCTATTATCCTTGCAGGTGTATGGTAGGGATGGCCGCTGACCCTATATCGCTCAATTTCATAATCGCACAGCTCCACTCTGTTCAGTGATGATTAGCATGTCCTCTGTAATTAGCAACAGACCTGACAAGAATCCTTAATTCCGCCACAGCCATTCCAGCTATAAATACTGAGGGCTTTTTCCCATATGTCATAAATCATAGGACATTAACGAGTCAAATGTGAGTCATGATGAAAGGCAGCTGCGTGGTTACAGTATGAGCATTATGCGATATGGTTTGAGTCTACTGAAATTAAACACTTCAGATAAGGGTACACCAGGCGGTTGGTAATCTAATTTCCAAGAGAACGGGAAAGTAAAATGCACTTGCAAAATTTTATTTGTCTATTACGTCAAGGTCAGTGGACCCATGTAATTAATGCATATTGCATGCTGCCATCATTCACACAGCTGCCTCTCTTTACCCCATGCAGCTTGAGGACAGGGCCAGAGGAACTGGGACTTTGTGGCATGTCCTAAGGGACAGAGCCAGTGTAGTTCTCTGTGCCGATGTAGCTAAAAGTGTTCTAACCCACTTCATTACCTTAGTGTTTCTCTCATTTATTTCTCCCTCTCTCTCTCTCTATGCTCTATTTTGGAGGACTGTCGCAGGCAGGCCTCCAGACACTTTGTATTTATTTCCTCCTTTTATTTATTCATGGCTTGGCCCATAAGCAGCATTCCTAAAGCAAATATATTTGCCGCACAAATTCCGCTCCTTTGATATACCTCATCCCGTTTTTTCATGGGTCATTATTTAAAAGGCATGTGGGGGGGGGGGGGGGACAAGTCTGGAACATTTAAAAACAACTTGGCTTGGTTGAGGACAGCAGAACGGAAGCAAGCGATGAACTCTGCAACCATGTAATGTCTTATAAATCTGTGTGCTCCACTCCACTTTTCAGACACTTGGCAATGGTTTGGCCGATGTCTGTTGGGCCCGGTCAAGGGGTAAAACTGCATAATATTCTCATAATAACTCAACTGAGTCAACATAGTTTTGCATTGGGCTCATTAATACGAGTTGCAATTTTAGAAAAATATCCATCTGCAATCATATTTTACCTCTACTTTGTTTTATCATCGCCTACACTTGGTGCCATGCGGAATCTGACACCAGTGTGAAACTGGCTTGTGTTTTATTTTTCCATCTTTACAGAAGCAATGACGACGCAAAAGGATTACTACAGTCTTCTGTGGTTGAAAGCTCCTGATATACATCCACTTCAGCTCACATGAAAGTCACCTGTCCCTTCATGCATTACCTGCAGGAGCTCACCTTGGCAGGGGTGTGGATCCAGATGGCAGCATTGAACAGGATGTGGTCACACAGCTGCTTCAGCAGTGGTGCCCCGTGTGTCAGACCGTCCAGATACTTTGCAAAGGAGAGGAATTGCTCCAATACAGCCCTGGAGATGTGTTCACGTGATGACTGTAGGGAGAAGTACAAAAGGCATGTTAAATAATAATAATTACATTGACAAGCCTATTCTGCTGTAAGCGTGTATTTATCCTTCCTGATACTGACTGCATTATGGAGAGCAACACCCATCGGTACCTGTTCATTAAACATCTCTTTGCGGTACCCATCTGTAGAGAACACCTACATGTCACACAAAAATAGCATTATGTGTAACTCTGGAACAAAAGTGAGTCATTTTGGGTTGAATGGCAGGTAGAAGAAGCCCGATAGGTCTCACCATTTAAGCAACTTTTTGCAGTTTCCAAATTTGAAAAATTTGAAAATGAAGATGTTATGCTGTTTTTCCTGTATGTATTGTTAAATGTTTCTATTGACCTGGGTTGCTTTGCATGCTAAATAAATGTGGCATGCATTTTTTTTGGTACATACTGTACATATTGGTACATACAATACGAAAAAAGAAACCGTTGAAATAATTAAGTTCCTCCTTGAGAGATCGCTTGGTTTCATGTGTTCTACTCAGGTGGCAACCTCTGTTTCTGCCGAGTGCATACAATGCGGAAGTGTCTTAAAACTTGCATTCTCTCTACTAGCCAGCAAGGGGCGACTCCTCTGGTTGCAAAAAGAAGTATGGAAGTCTATAAGAAAATGACCCTACTTCTCACTTGATCAATTACCTCAGTAAACATTGTGGACATGACTTTATGGTCTCAACCGCTAGTCGTCTTCAATACAGCATGATGTTCATTTTGTAAATGATGGGTAAAATAGACCATAAATAGAAGTATGCTTTAGGGCGGGCTTACTGGGATTGACAGGTGGCTGCCGCTAACAGAGCCGTATACGGCGTCTCTACATCACTCCTCCGAATTGCAAATATGGTAACTTCTGTTCATTGGTTGCCAACAGCCAACATGCACGGTCGTGATCCAAGATGGCTTCAAAACGGCAATCCACAAACCGATGGGTGACATCATGATGACTACGTCCACTTCATATATGCAGTCTATGGATCTACTCATGTTGTAGCATGAGGTTAATGTGTTTGCATAGGTGATATTAATCTACTTAGTTTATCCGATTAGACATTCGTGTGAAATTGTCATAATTAGCATGTCTGTTTTGTGAGGTCACAGTTCATCCTCGAGTCCAAGGTCTCTGTTGTGGTAAATTTGAAGAAATTTCGTACCCAAAATATCAAGACTAGAACGGGCGGATGGACGGACAGATATCCTGAAGACATAATGCCTCAAGCCACAGCTTTCACCAGCGCGGAGGCAAAAAAAATGTTTAAACAAAATTCAGGCAAGTTGTAGAAGCTTGACTTTGCCGAGTATTTTACTTTGACGAATACTCTTACCGCTCCTGTCTGGCACCTGTTCTCTGCCCTTTTGGGGACTTGGTGAGGGCAGGAGAGTGGGAAAAATGAAGGCACGGGGAGAAGGGAAGGTGGGGCATAAACACATCACAAACAGATGGTGCGATATGTGGAAGTGTGAAACCTGGCAGCGGGAAGGAAGCGAGAAAAGAATAATAAAACGCAGCTCTCAGGTGCCGACTCTGCCTGGCTGTTAGTTAACAGCAGCTGAAAGCCAGCAGGCAGGCAAGTCACTGAGTGACAAAGTGGAGTCATTTCTCAGTGCTCTAAAAGAGCCAGAACTCTGGGGAGGCCGGCAATCTGCTAGATCTGCATCACAAAATGGGTAAATAAAGATTGATGTAGAAAGAGAAAAAACCAAGGGAGTGAAAGGGGAAGAGAAGCAGTCTTGTGTTGTTCTTCCTCCGGCTCCGTTTAGTTCAAAGACACATTCAGGACTCTGCTACAGGCAATGGAAGATCAGACCGTTGACAAGGCTAGGAGAGTGCAGACAAGATGCAATGCACCTCGATGGTGGGGAGGGGGAAAGAAGTTTCAAAGGCAGATAGGCTTTTCAGTGAAAAACATGTATCATTTCCCATTCATCATTTCACTCAAGACAGAAATGAAGAGTTGGACATATTAATTTTTTCTAATCACAGTTCAAAGTGAGAAAAAACATGATGTTTTGATGAGTAGCCTGCTCCCAGACTATTGGTCTCTGTGTATTGGGATGCCTAGTTTAATGTCCTGAGAGAAAAAGTGTAAACAAGACGGTTTATGTATGGGTGAGCTGATATTAGTTAATTTAGAAAATGGCAAGTTCCTGAGAACTGAGGTTAGGAAACAGTTGCAATATGTAAAGGAGGCTCTACCATACCTTCTCTAGCAGGTATCCAATGACCAAAAATCCCTTTCCTCCCAGCATCTGCTCCTGCATGGCCACAGAGCTCTTGAGCAGCTCAACCAGAAAGGCCAGGAGAGTGGCACTGCAAAACAAGAACACACAAGATCTCACACACAGATAAAATACCCATCTATTCAAACGCACGCACGCACGCACACACACACACACACACACGGTGGTAAAGGAGTTATTCTATAGACTTCAGCAGCATGAGCAGACAGTGTGGCAAGAGGAAAGAAAACAAGGTCATTTTCAGAGGATGTCAGCAATCAGCTGGGGACTCTAGCTCACCACTTTCATCCCTCTTCAGTTCAGAAGAAAGCCTGGGCTCGCTGGGTTCTCTAGGGACAGAGTGGTCTGGGGGGGCGAGTTGTAGCAGGGTGAGTATGTATGTATGTGGGTGTGGGGGGGAAAGGGGTCCATGGGGGCAAAGCAGTGCATTGAAGACAATTTTTTGTCTTTGTTGGAGGGCTTTTCAGCTGAAGCCTTTAGCTGAGCGACAGTGTTGCTCGCCGACACTTCTTAATCGGCTTTCCCTCGCATCCTCTAGTGGCCTTCGCTCTAGCGCAACAATCGCAAGGACACAATCACTCCTGTGCAGGCTTGACCGCAGATGCTGCACATACACTACATGCATTAAAACTCATACAATGGAATGTGAACATCTCACTGCGTCTGTTTGCTCAATTATAGCCAAGTTGGAATGGTAGTGGGACCAAGAAGCAACTGCAAATTGACAAAGGAGACAACATAGAGATGTGGGTGACAGTCAACTCTGTGTGCTCTTGGTTTAGTCTCTGATCCTTCACTGCAAACACAGCTTCCTTCCAATTTGGCAGAGCACTTATGTCCGTGCTGTTTGGAATTCAACGTGGCACAGATTAATATGAATGAATTAAAAGGAATGTTTTTAAATCACTATTCCAGGGTGCTGCTGGGAACAGCCACAGCAGATCCATGGACTTTATAGAAAGTTATTGTTGCAAAAAGCTTAATCTAAAAGCCAAGGCAAGGACAAACCAAGTGTGGGGGAGAGTGACACGGTGCGAGGGAAAGGCCCTCGACATGCTAGCGAGGGAGAAAGAGGGGCGGAGAGCAGAGATGAGAGGAAACTACAGAGGCAGTGAGCTTTGGGCATCGGGGGTTTGTGCTGCTGTGTGGCCACAGCTGCGTCTATCTGGTACTGCTGTCGTTGAACTAACGCAGGATTAGAGCAGAGCTCAGACTCTATACAGGCCACAGCGGGGAAGTGCTGGACTGACAAGCTCAGGATGAGAGGAGTCTTGAACCAGAGAGTAGAGATAATAATGAAAACTGGAATTCAGCTGGTATTAGAAGCAGGCGGTGGTTTATCATGGATATATCAGTATCGGTGAACATACTGTGTGTGCTGACTAACATGCACAAGGAAAAATACAGTATACAATGCAGAAATAAGTACTTGATGTCATTTACCTACTCTATTTCTGGCTTTTGAAACTTTATCATCTATGTGTCACTCTCTGCACTCTGATATTACTGCCTGCAACCACAACACCACCGAAATAGGGATTGTAATTATCAAGTCTATGGCATCACAATTAGAAGATGCTGATAATATATACTTACATATTTATACAAACATCTGCAAAATGTGCTCATTCACAAGTCTAAAAGGGTTCATGAATTAAGGATCAAAAACATTCACAACTGAACTTTTGTCACTGACAATTTTACGTGTATAATTTCTAAAGGCATCAACTCAGATGTCCAAGGAGTGAAATGATTTTGTAGAGTAACAACCTTTCTACTTCTTACCATACAGAGGGTTCCACCTGGCTGTCGTTCAGCTGATGGTAGTCCAGCTGAGCGAAGAGCGGGAAGAGTACCTGGATCCCACCGATGGAATGGATGGCACTGTGGATGGAGTGAGTCACTGTGGCTTTCACATCCTGTGAAGGATAATACAAACCAAGCAAAACAGAACTTTGTATTGACATCTTAAAACGAGTGCGACAGAAATGAATCGATCAATATTTAGGATCTATCTTGGCTTGGATAAAGCAACTGACCTGGAGCATAAGGGCGTGCGGTGAGTGCACAAAGATGGAGGCATTTTCTTTGGGCGAGGACTCCAGGCAGAGCTGGGCGTCGGTGGCCTTGGAGTTATAGGTGAAGGCGATGGAGCTGGCCAACTTACCGTCGTACAACACCTGCTTGTGATGCTCTGCTAAGTGGATATCACTCTCGGACTTGAACTTAAATGTGCTCTGGGAAAAAGAAGAAAGAGAGCGCAAACGGGGTTGAATGAGGGAGACGGAGAGAGTGAGAGATTTAGTAGCTCCTTTCTGCACACGCAACCCATCACTGTCATCTTTTTGCTTTTTGTATTAGCAACCACACGTTTCTAGAGGACAAGAGTTCTTTCTTGGACCTGAGTGCATTACAGGAAAAACATTTTTTAATATTGATTCAAATCCATCCTTTAATCTCAATCATTCTGTAACGCTGCAACCACCAACACCAAGCAAATGTATTTGCTTTTTAGGGAAGCGAACTGTTCTTAACGTGAGTAACATCAAAGCACAGCTTTGTGTCAGGGCGCGAAGCAAAGTTAAGCTGCAGTACGATGTTACCTTGCTTAAGAAAAGCTTCATTAAAAAGGTGCAAGAAAATGGAGGAAGAAGAAGACACCCTGATTCCATTTCAAATAAAGGATGCATAAAATGTAACAATAATAGATTATTATTTTGCAGTGCAGACATTTTAATGATTGTATCTGTATGTCTTATAAGTGGAATATGACATTATATGTTATTTGGTGTTTTTTTCAGTCAATTTTACTTTGAATGTTAAAGCTGTAGCCTTCCATTTTGATCTCTGTGGGAACAATGTTTGATGACAATCTTCAAGTTCTACTGCAGAGTACAATGATCAAGAGGAACAGGAGCAGATGATTGTTTACCTGCATTACTTCAACCAAGTCATTTACTCCAGCCTGTTCTCGTGCAATCACGGCTGAATCCTCATGAAAAGCCTACAGAGAGAGTGTGCCATGATTGCAGTCTTTTACTCGGCACACGTTAAGATGCTCAACAATGCATAGGTTTCTTTCTATTGATATTTATATTTCTCTCTATCCTCTCTAGGTTTCTTCTGTTCAAATACGCTCTGCACTCACGGAAAAGGAGCAAATACCAGTAGAGGTTATTCAGCGTGGCTGAAAACACCTTCAAATTAAAGCCGGCAGTCTGCAATTTAGCACGAGGTTTCTGTGTCACTTCACATCCACAGTAACCAGACTCTGAAAATACTTGCTGAGATTAATATACAAACTCAGTGTTTGTTTATAAGATTTTGTTATTGAATTTTAGCCCACCTACCTGATACCAAAGAGAGGGAAAAACTATAACTACATTACACCACGCTGAGATACAGCTATAAACCGTATCGCAAAGCTACATATGCTTTTCTGACCCTTTTCAATTCTAATAAATGAACAAATAACGCTGATGACTTCATGATTACATTGCTGATGTATAAGGATCAACCAGTGTCTTATACGTTTTTTTTGATGTGTCATATGTATTTTGAAACTGCATTATGTCTGAAGACATATGAAGCCATTTGATGGCTGTGTGAAAAAAAGGACCTGAGGTTCCATCGGTCAATGGCTCAGCAACACAGTCATTATGGCGGCCATAACGAATAGCTGATCGATAACAGACTAGACTTAATTTAGTCAATCAATTAGCTGCTGACAGATGAGCGGAATTAATCCGTCAATGCAGTGTGAATTGAATATGCTTATTACGGAAATCAAGTCCTCTAATCAGGAGGGTTGAATTATTAACGAACGAGAGAAACGTTTTTCCTTCCCTCTCTGTGCCATGAACAGCAAGCGGACGGTGATAAGATGAAGAGAGACAGGGAGAGCTGAAGTAACAGTGAGGAAACAACCGTCTGGTCCTAGAGGGACTGGAGATAAATACAGTGTGCAACTCAAACTAACAGGGTTTGTGCACCTGCCTAAAAGGCATCTAAATCTGGGTTGCTTGTTTTCACCGAAGGAGTAAATGGATAAAAGGTGAGCTAACTCACATTGTCAATTTAGCAACGGTTATGGGCACTCAGAATCAAAACAGAAGGCAAGCTTTAGAGGAAACATACAAAGTGTTTAATGCTATTGATATCATACTATAAACCTGCTACCGACTGCATAGATCTGGCCACAAATCCATTTAGATCTATACTGTGTGTTGCCTGGCAGCATTATTCTAGCAGGAGTTTTACAGGGAAGTTTCAGAAACGGTGAGGGACGGTTGAGCCACATTTAATGGCATATCCTTTAAGTCAGATGATAAAAAAGACATAAGATTCGCTCCGTTCATCCGTTATGATCAAGTCCACGCGGCAGCCAGCATGCATCTCATCACGTAGTCTCTAACATCCTTCAAAAGTTCCTAATCATGAAACCCAAGTGACAAGAAATAACAAGCTCTAGTGCCCAGCACTTTAGTGTGAGCCCTACTGCAGTGTGAAAATAATGATCTCATGGGTTGTGGCTACAGTAACAAACCCTGTAGCATGACAGTTTCATTCCACTGGCCAGTCGTATAAAAGAATTACAGTTGCCTCCTTTTCAGCCCAGTGCCAAGAGCTGTCATCAACCAGGGGCATCCCCACAACTCCCTACAAGAAACAGGTAGTTATTGGAAGAGCTGGGGACTCTCCCATGCTACAGTACCTGCAGTCTTGGTACGACGACAAGCTGAACCGTAGTCAATAATGCAAACCGATACAAAGTTCTCTCAGTATTGACTCAAATGTAAAAGTTGATCTGCCAGGGAGAAGTGATTAGCTTTACGGTGCTTGTACACCTAATCGATATTTTCGGTTAAAACAAACTCAGGCTAGTCTGCCCGTTTAGTAGGCTTCAACTGTGGTGTGAAAGCAAATGAACCACAGGATTTTGTGAGAGTAGATATGTGATTTTAGCATGATTTCAAAAGCTGAACTTCGACTAAATGAATCTGTTGTTAGTGAAATCTGTTCAGGAAGCGATCTTATTGATCTTTATTTAAGGCCAAGTATATAAGTACATCAGTGCGGGTATTTTCCCTGATTAATAGGTCAAAAGATGTTAAAACTTGGGAGCGGTCCCACAGTAATACGCCTCATGCCCTCCCCGACGTGTTCGCACCAGTCATCTGGGAGCCTGTAATGGGGCTTTTGTACAGTCCTGTCTCTACCACTACTCATTAAAACATGTGATCAATTTTGAGTCTAATACAACCAATTATGCTTACAATCACTTATTAATCAAAGTATATAAATATACAAATCAAAAGCATCAAAGTGAAGTGTCAGTGTGAACAGCAACCAGACCAAAACTAAAATGCAACAATGTATCATTTTCTTTCCTTGGTCGAGACCAAAGTACCCTTAGTTGCAGATGCAGATCCAGGGAAATGATCAATTGCAGAGGTCTTCAACAGGGGGTCCGCGGAGGTACTTTTTTTCCCAAACATGAATCTGTCCATGATTTTAATAGTTCAGTATTGTATGCAAGATAACAGGTATGTTTATGCATGGCAGTGGCACCAATAGCCCATCACTCATTTTCGTTTCCACATTTATGTTTAAAAAAAAAACATCAATGTGAATAGCTTGTGTGCATGATTATCATGCAATTGACAGACAATATTGGCATCAGTTGACAAGGTATGTTTATAAATGGCAGAGGCACGGCCACCCTACTCGCTGTACCTTGCACATGTTTAAAATAAAAACATGAATATATGAAGCTGTGTATTATTTCAATAGCTTAGTATTGAATGTACAATAAAGAGGTATGTTTATACATGGCACGAGGCACATTTTAATATAAAACACAATATATATAGTCGGGGGTCCCTGCTCCATCTCTCTATCAGTTTGGGGGTCCTTGGCCTGAAAAACATTGAAGACCCCTGATCTATTGTTTGCTTACAGTACATTACAGTCATTTAGCAGACGCTTTTATCCAAAGCGACTTACAATTCAGATTCTATCACATTCATACACCGTAGGCACAGCTACAGGAGCAATTTGGGGTTAAGTGCTTTCTCAAGGACCCATCGACATGTGACTAGCAGAGCCGGGGATTGAAGGATGGCCCTGCTCTCCACTTATTGCAAGACAGATGAATGTTGAACAACATTTGAACCACGAAGTAGAACCACTTACTTCCTGCTCGTTTATCCATTGATTGCAAAAGTGTATTCTGATGCCGATCAGAGAAAACGTTACATCAAACACGAAACATCATCTATTGTGGAGTCTTGGCGGTATTATTTAGTCTTTAATTAAGTATAAGACTAAGCTGTTGCTCCATTGACATTGCTTATTTAATGCAAACAGGCCTACATTTGTTGGCCTGTATGGTATCTCAAAATGTTTCATCGTCTGTGAGCTTGTCATTTAATGTTCTACATCAATATTGTATTATTGCATGGCGGCTACCAAGAGATAACATTCGTCTTCCCTGACAAGGGAGGACCAGGACTGTGCAGCTCCTCAGTCTCGTCTACAGCAAGCTGTGGTGCATACTGCAGAGCAGAGCTGGAACAAATCCAATGGTCTAATCTGACGCATGTAGAGCACATATGGTACTGATGACAGAGGGCAAAGACAAAAATAACTCTAAGTGCAGCACATGAAAAGGCGTAGCGTCATGGCCTAATTGTTTTGACGAGTCAACTAAATGACTAATATTTTGTGTTCAGTGAAGCGGTCTTTGGATATTGCTGTGACAGATGTTACTGCATGACTGCAGACCAGGCTATTCCCCAGAGCTGGAGAGGGGGAAGTAGTTATTCAGAATAAACATTAAAATAAAAAAATCTGTTGTGTTTGACAGTTTCCATTGCGAATTATTTGACTTGTCCTGAGTTACATCGCACACAATTGTGAGGAAATTCTCTTCTATGAATCCTCCAGCCCACACTTTTCTAGACTTTCACCAAAGCTTATGAACTCAGCTAAAACAGCAGGGATGAATAGTGGTCCAATATCACAGCCAGCTCCCGTCAGCCTCATTGTGTGTAGAACCAACACTGTCCCTTGATGTTATCTCCGAATGGTTTCAAGTCATAGAGATGGCAAAAGTTGTTGGTACTATAAATAAATAACTGGGAGTCCATCTCAGGTCAGAGTGTAATTTCTATACAGAAATATGAACCCAGGGAACAGATTCTACTAACAGCTCTGTCTGATTTTCAGCCATAAATCATAACGTGCAGTGGAAATAGTAACCCTTGGCTGCAATAATCTCTGCATTTCAACTAACCACAGGAGTTAGTTACATTCAATACACTGTGTGAGCAAGGGAAAGCGTGTCAAACATCAAACATGAATGAGAGGACCATGGATAGGAAAGCAAATGATACATCAGCTCAGAGGTTTGTTTTTTTTCCTCTGGCTGTGGAGCTGAGCAGACGAGTTGAAACAGATATACAGAAAGTCCAATGTACAAACTGTTGACTGTGATCTGCAGCACTAAGACTCTTCCTGGCAGTTCTCAATTAAAACAGACAGACCTCTTGTAGCCTGGACAGTACTCCCATTACAACAACCAATCAGTGAGGCTGACAACTCTCTGACCTTCCTCCTCAACTCACCTGGCTGGCTCGATCATACTCACCATTACCAACACCCCATTCACAGCTTCATCAATTGCAGGTAATTGTCTCCCCGGGACATGCTCTTCATTATTGTGTGAAATCTGGAGGATTGCTCTGTTGTGTGTTGCCTCTCTAATAGAAGGTCTAGAACCACAATTAAGGAGGTAAATGGCAAGTCGTCTGCCATTAGCGAAAAGACCAAACAAAGACTTCACCTGGGAATCCCTACGCATTCATAGAGCTGATTGAAATCACAAAACATCCATCTCACAATCCTCACAGTGTAGGTTTTACAAGACCAATGAGCAATATTTCTTCCTGCCATTAAAAAAAAAAAAAAAAAAAAAAGACTAATTTTGTCCTGGAAACAGCTAGAGAACAAAGCTGGTGTAAAATGATTATAAACTGTCAGAGACACATCCTGTGTAAAAACTGATTTGGCAGTGCGTGTCATTCCTCCATTTGTGACAGCGTGCAGGGCTTAACAGGGAAAGTGAGACAGTGAGAGCAGTCTCTGAATATGAGAATAACCGAGGAGCACACTCTGTATCTCGTTCAAGATGAGTGGAATATTTGGGGATAGAGAGTAAATACTGTAAAATAAATAAATACAAAAAAAAACTAATAGTTTTTTACCATGCGATTAACATTCACAGCTGAATCCCCTTCTGGGTAAGTCAGCATCTTTCTATATTCCCTATCTTTTGGTCTTTGTCAAGAAGCTTGGGAGCGCTACAGTCGGCTCAGGGCTCTCTCCCTTCAGAGGGCCCGCTGCCTCCCTCGGTGCATTGTGTCATTATTTCCCAGTAGTAAGTAATTTATGCAGCCGTTTATCTGGGAGGAAAAGCATCACTCCGAGGACGGAGACGCATCACGGCGAAGGAACTGTGGCGGCGCAGCACTGGGCATTGATTTCACAGATTGATAGGTGATGCAGACTGCTTACATGTAATCTAATTTAGCCACCCTCAAGTACATACCTTATAGCCAGGTCCTAGCTGATGAATTGCAAATATCTGCGCGGGATTGAGGGCTTCACTGAACACGTACACGGCTCCTAGCTGCCCGCAGAATACTCTGTTTGCGTCTGCTGTCTCCGAGGACCCAAGGAAGCACTTATCATAACTCTGCAAGACAGACGAAGAAAGAAAAGGCTACACCGGTTTATATTTTGGGACTGAAGGAAAAAACCATACCCAAATTCAGACACAAAGCCGCGTTAGGAAGAGGGCAAAAAAAAAGAAACATTTGACAACAAGTACAAGATTTGATTTCCCAAAAGATTTAAATATTTCTCCAAGAAATAGTATTCTCAATATAGCTATCAAAAACAACACCACCTTCTGTGTTGTTTCAGTGTCCAGCTTGACAATTCCCCATCGGAAAGAGGAAAACAATGTCCCTGATTTACAAAGATAGGAAACCTTAATATAGCCTCTGGGATGGAGAGAAGACGTACTGTGATTGCAATCAGGATCAAATTGAAGGATAACTTACAACAGCAGCAGCTTTTTAACAACAGACAACACAGTCAGTATGAAGGCTTATACAGTACAAGTGGTACTGGGGAAAAAATAACATCAGATTTGTTTACAGATAATTTAGTATCTTGAATCTTAAGCTTGTCTTATATTTAACACTGTTAGAAAAGCCCATCCAATCTGATTTATGAGTGATGTGCTACCTAAAACCTTTGTGAACAAAATAAACATTGCACACACACATTCATATGATTATTAAGCTTGTGAAAATATGACAGTTACTAAGACTTTTAGCTCCAATCATACCTCTATATTTGGCAAGAACAGAGGGATGGCACTAATCTATAACTTTTGTTAAGTGAATAGGCAAAAGACACAATAACACTATGACAGGAAAATAAATATATATAAAT
>NW_022280059.1:4515123-4558127 GCF_004355925.1 Anarrhichthys ocellatus
TATATAAACACAGAAGCACTTCCACTACAATTACATGGAAACTGACTTGTAAATCATAGTGATGTCTAACTGGTACATTGTTGAACTTACCGCAGGGAAAACGCATTTACATTTCATCATCAGCTGAAACAATATTTAGAACTTACACAAGGTATGGATATAATTTGTTAAAAATATCAAAGTGACACTGACCTCCACAGAGAGCCCCACAGTGACCTAAATACAGATGTGAGGGGCTCATTCCAGAAAGGTAAGAGTAAAAGGTAGTATTCCCTACAGACTGCAATGTTCATAGACAAAAGTTCAGGACTTAAATAGTACACAGGGACAACTACCCAGCAATCAAACTCTGGATGATCACTCATTTCTTAATAAATGAATACCTATTTGTCTAAAGAGCATCATGAGGCTTTGCTACTAGAGGGGAAATATATCTAAAATATTCTGGCTCCAATATGTAAAATTGTAATATTTTTGTAAAGCAAAGACTTTTTCCTAATACCAATTATTAAGTACAGTACAATTGTTTGAATTCAATTTTAATCAAGATTTACCCCGAAGAACATTGACTTTCTGCAATAGTTGATGTCTCAAAGAATTGTCTGAATTAATAGAATGGTGCAGGAATGAGTCCTGAAACCCAGAAATGAGTCAACATTTTTTTACACTTCCAATTGTTATTGTTTTTTTGAATGTGTTTTTGGTTAGATGCCTGAAATACAGTCTGTGGTTCACCCAGGCCTACGAGGTTTCAACGTTTTCTTCTACAATATTCCCCCCTTGTGAATTTTCAAGCTTCTACATGTCTTTAAAAAAGCTGTTGCTAACAAGTGGCTCAATGATCCTACAGACCATCATCACACAGAACACATCAACCCTACTGGTCTAGTTTGTTTATAGCCTGTCGTTAGCGCTTTACTTCTGGCAATCACGCTTCAAAAACCATAAAGTCACAAGGGGTATTCCTTTGTGAAGATTATTTTGCAGAACAAATGTAAGTATCATAAATGTTTGTTTGCCGCAGAGGTTATTTTCTGCAATAATCCAATGGACAAATACCATTTGCTTTTTGTGAAGGGACTCAAGATGCCGCTAACTTCCAGATTGGCCTACAAATATGCATTATCCCTGCAGCACTCTATTGCTGACAGAATTAAAGGGGATGACAATGAAAATAAAACATACAAGAAGGCATAACCCATACGCCACTTGCCGGACATTACCAAGATAACAATCCCTCTGAAAATGAAAACACATGCTCTACCACTGCTACCATTATCATACCTGCTATCATGTCATCCACCGAGCTCATTTTGAGCAGCACCTGCTGGATGAGGCCCACCTCAGTGCTGGTTTGCAGATTTCGAACACTTTTTCGCAGGATGGCGGTGAACATGCTCCAGATTTCAGCCTGGCAGGTGATGTCACAGTGCCCCAACAGCTCCACCATGCAGCCGATGCCTTCTGCATCCTGGATAATGAAGTTTGTCTCCAGGTCGAACTCACCACCCACCAACTGCAGAACAAGATGGGACAGACAGGGAATGCAAGAAAAGATTGGATTGTTGTGCCTCTCACATGCTGTTTGAGTTTTGTTCCGTTGATGTAATGCTCCAGCATGGAGAAACATGGATTAAACTAAACTGAACACTGAACATTGCCGTCTGACCTGGCTTTCAACCCTGTCCTCGATCAGGTCTTTCCTCTGAGGTGAAATTAACCACGAGGTCGCATATTTTCCAGGTCGCTGCTGTGATGTTAACGGGCTAGCCAGGACCGGAGAGGTGGAGATCTCTCTTCCTTCCGAAAGGCTTTGATCAGAATTTAAACACCCATGAAAACAAAATAGCCTGGCATTTTAATGAAAAGAGGAGGGGAGCAGAGTCCCTATAGCCCTGCTGCCCCTTCTGAGTCATAAATGATAATCACTATTAAGAAAGTAGAAAACAACAATCAATAATGCAGTTCTTCAAGTTCAACAAGCATGAAATTAGCCCTCTAAAGAAGTGCACGGTATATATGGAGAGCACTGACAACAGCCTGCTGGTGGGCATTAAAGCAAGCAGTTGGAAAATGGGTCTAGATACCCACTGCACATTACTGTGACTGACAGCTAATAGCTGGTGATCAAGGTAATCAAAAGCAGCCTAACGTAGAGGAAAGAGACTTGTCCGTGGAGGTATAAATGCAGCCCAACCTCAGTCATCATCAGATCTTGGGGCAATTACATTTCAATGATGTGCGTCACTGGACTAAATGGAGATTGGAGACTGGAGACTTTCATCAGAGTGCAGTTGTTGTGCAGATAAAAAATAAAGTAACTCTGCAAAATCTAGGTGTTTGATTGTCTCAGGTATAACAAGCAAGTGAAAGAAAGTTTTATGGGAAATCATGCACTAAAAACTAGGGATTTTTTTGATTAATCGGATTCAAACCGACATGCCATGTAATACGTCATTTCCAAATCGCAGAAGTTGCAACTGAAATGAAAAAGATTTTTTTTTTTTTTTTTTTTTCTAATTGCAGCTTTTGCTTGCTTTAGAGCAAGCACATTAGCGTTTCCTTTGACCCGCCTCCCAGCCACTCTGCTCATTCACATGAATGGAGGAAGGGAAATAACCCTGCTATTGGTGCATTTTACAGCTTTTAGGACCAAATGATTAAATGATTAAATTACAGCTATTTACATGTTCCTACTGGAAAATGTATTTACCTAAAAAGAGATTATCCACTGATTTACAGATGTCTCTGTCCCAATGTGAGTCTATGGGAAAAATAGTAATTTTGGGCCCAAAGGTATCACGTGCCAAAGCCCAGTACGTTTTCTGGAGGCTTGAGGTCAAGGCCGGGTTTAAGGGCATTGTTGTTAGAATAGTGCAACTCATTTGGGGAATAGCCGAGTGTGTAGTGAGTGTGTGGTTGATCGACAGAGAGAGAGAGAGAGAGAAACAGTGGATGTGCTCAGGGCAGACAGCTGTTGGCTGTCGTATAGCAGAGAGGAAATTAGCAGTCAAGTTTTCAAGTGGTAGTAAATGTACCGAGTAGGTTTCAGTTCGTCTATGACTAAATGCTGCAGCTCCTCAAGACCAAAGTAAAGTGCCCTGAAGTGAGCACCAACATCGGCCCTGGAGGCAATACAACATCTCCCCCGTGCTTCCCGACCGGGGCTGGAGCCGTGACGGTTAACAACATGTTTACTACGAGGCTGTTAGTCATCTAAGTACTTTTAGAGTGGTAGAGCCCTTTAGTTTGTGTGATTTGGTTCAATACCGTTACTGACTGGAGATCAGTAAGTATTCATACTTATTAATGTTCTGACTGGGCCTCTGGTGAATTAGGAGAGAGGGGGCAAGTCAAATCAACATGTTCACATGTTACCATTGGGATATAAGTGAACATAATATGTCTTAGAGTGGCACAGCCATAATCCGGTGTTGAGATTTGTGTAGTTTGTGAGATGTGTTACTATAACTGACTGGAGATCAGTCAGATTCAAATATGAACATTCACACCAGGCCTGTTGCTCTGCTGTGCTTTTTTAGATTTTATTAAAAAGTGGAGTCTTGATGATATTACATGGCTTGAAATTACACGTTACTATATTCTACTGCAATAGCTATATAAAGATATGTTATTCATATCAATGCATGCATCAATTCATCTCATTAGATCATAACAGGTAGGCCTGGCCTATAAATCGTTCAGCTCTACTTACACTAATTTAGAGAATTAAATCTTATCAAGCACAGTCGAGCCACATTTAAGTCTCTGCATTCAACTGTTGTTGCAGATATACGTAGATCCTAGAAGTGCATGATGGAGTGAATCTTAAGAGGTTTTCAGACACTTCCAGTGGGAGGTTAGTCTAGAAAAAAATGTCAACGCTATAGCTGCCAACGTAGTTTTAGAACCATTTCCAAAGCTTAAATTCAGCTTGAAAACCAGACATCCTTATCAATGAGCACAGGGATACAATAACAGCAGTTCCACAGATTGAAAACTCATGGGTTGAGGGTAATACGAGTCGGCTCAGTGGCAAAAAATCTGCATACGAAACCTATAAAGCCGAGCAAGGTGTAACACGCGTCTGCCTTCTAAATATAGTCACTATGTTAACTGGTATGGAACCTGAACAGACTGGTGGAAAGTTTGTTTTTCATATGCAGACAATCCTCGTTGCCAAACTGCCCACTCCTCCTACCACCTGCCTCATGCCACCATGCATGTCCTGCTGCACAAAGCCAAACACAATAAAGCAACATTTTGTTGCTTCATCCTTCTGTCGGGTAACACATGTTGCCTCTGGTGGCCAAGTCGAATTAAGTAGTGAGCATTACATTTTGCGGTATGATATCAGTTTGGTACCAGAAACACTGCATCATGCCCTAAACAAAAACATATGGTCAGTTACACAAAGCAATATAAACACACATATAGTGGCTATACCACACATAGCCTAAATCCTACACTAGTTCATTAACACATTTTGTTACAACTGATGAAGTGAATGTGGGGCAAAAGAAAACATACTTCCAACTATCAAAGATGCATGTGGCTGTAACCGAGCACACGCAAGACAAACAAGATTCACATGAAACAAAATCAAACATACTAGGCAATATACTAATATATAAAATACTATTCGGGCCAAAAACCTAATGACGGAGTCAACACAGTACCAGTTAAGCTGCCTCCTGCTTTATAATCATTTATGAACTCCAGTGAAAGTGCAAATGTCTCGCTACCTAAAGTGCAGCACTATGAAGTGAGGAAGGGGGGAAAGTGCAGTTTAATGCCACGACAAAGACATCCAGATCAAGCTGCTGAGGACAGGAAAAGGGCCATGCCTTTATAAATGATTATATATTATTTTCTCCCACAACCCCAATGCTTATTATTGTATGGCCTTTTGCGATGATGAAGAACGTACTTTGAATGGATCAGGAGCCTGTCAAAGGTTGTTCGTCTAAGACTAAAAAGGACGCCGGTTTCAGCCATCATGGATGCAAGCAAGTAGGAGAAAAGAGGAGGTTCAGACTAAACCTCGTCATTCAACGCTATTGTCATTATTCCCACTATTCACGGGCACGCCACTATCCTGAGAAGTGGTGTAATTGCACATTCAGATCTTCAGAGTATTTTTCACACATTATGCTTCAAGAGGTTAAAGACATGAAATCACTGATTACACATTTTATAATGTGTGGAGAGCTGAGCTTCTCTGAGCAATACGATAATTCTACAGAGAAAATCGATGGCGTCTGAATGCCACTTAAGTTCACTGATGAAAACCTCATAATCAGTGTAAAGAAGTAAATCATTCAATTCTCTGCATAAAGCAAACTGACGTTCATACATTACAGCAATAAAAGCAAAATTGTTTACAACCCGTAACCAGTTAAATTCATTCCGACAACATGCATTTGTGTGAGTAATTTGCATTGAATTACACACCTGTGTAAACAACAGGTTTTGAAAAATGTTTGTGGGTGTCGTGGTTAAGACACACCCCATACACAGGGGGCCTTTGTTGCATGTCATACCTCTATCTCGCTGACTCATTTCCTGTCTACTGTCTCCTATTTAATATAAGCAGATTGCAAAAATAATTGCAAGGCAAAGCATAAACACTTTTCTCTAAACAAAAACAAAAAATATAAAAAAAAGGTCCAAAGAGCTGTCAACAGAACTATGAGAAAACCATTTTTATGACACTAATCTGGGGAAGGGTATAAAAAGAGTTACCACTAATTGTTACAGCTTCATTAGGACAAAATGGCCACTCTAACTGAGCTTCGGAGTGATGGAGAACCTGCCAGAAAGACAACAATCTCCGTAACAGTCCATTAATCAGGCTTTCTTGATAGCTTAGAGAGATTCCACTCCTACATTAAAGAGGCATGGGGCAGCCTGCCTGGAGTTTACTTAACGACCGTAAACCCGACAACACAAGACAAAAATATTCTGTTGTCTGGTGAGAATGAATGGAACGTTGGCCTGAACGTCAAAGTGGCAAACCGAGCGGCAGCGCAGAGCTACAGCTCATCACCTGACTAATACTGCTCCAGCAAAGAAGACGAGGATGACGGTTGCAGCATAACCAATACGACTAAGGAAACAATAAACAAAGCTGAATGCAAAAAGACTCTGGAGTGTGGTGAAGATTCAACGTTCAGCATGACAATGACCTCTCAGCACACAGCAAAGTCAACATGCAGTGGCTCCATGAAGAGACTCTCAGTGTCACCTGACCCAGGGACCGGCTGAGGACAGAGGACAGGAGGTGAACCCGTTTGAAAATCCGTGGAGATAGTGGAATGTCTCAATGTCTAGGGGAATTAGACCGGGTGTTTAATACATTTGCAAAACATGTTTTTACTTTTTACTTAATGACTAAATGTTAAAAATGTGTCTGCTACAACATGTATTCTAATTTCCCCTTTGCATTAGTAGTTTATTAAGCAATGCGTAATGCAATTTAAAGGTGTTACACTTTACATTACACAATTGCCTAATGAATGCCACTGAGAAGCAGTCTGTGGGTGTAGCACAGTATCATTTGACAAGTGAATGATCTATTCTGCAATAATGGCCGCTGCTAAATTCTCATGTTTAAGAGGGATCCATAGAAGCAACAAGAGGAAGAGACAAAACACGCCGGTTGAATTTTTTCGCTCCGTCCAAAACTCCATCTACATTGTCCAATTCATTTGCTTTCTGGCTCCCTGCTGGCTCTCCAGGACTTATCTAAAATACTTTAACAGCAGGAAACACTGGCAGTGAGAGATTGTGGCTGTACACTCATTTTTTTGCCCCTATCTCGGACTTCTGCTCCTGATGGTTTCCGATGATAGAACACTGCTAGCCTTGGTCGGTTTACCACATTAGAGCTAACGGCAGCTCAGTGTGCTGGTGAGACTGAGCTCCTCTGCTAAACCCTTTCTCACTGAGACTCTGATGATATCAGTGATCTGCACTATAAAGCCGGAGTTGCTTTGGGAAAAAAACAATTGTCATAAATTCAGATGCAAATGAGTCAAGATATTTAAAAGAAACCAAAAGGTTGATTTAACAATTGAGCACATTGACTGCTGGGCTGCTGTACCGATTTATACTGTTATGTGTTGCTAGTATTTGTTTAACTCCAAGTATAGAAAGTATGTAATCCAATTGGAAATTAATCCATTTATTAAAGTGGCAATATACAAGCGTTTTGCTTTAACTTATTATGAATTTAATGTTGATAGCACAATGTAATGAATATTGAATAACGTAACCATCAGTGTTTAGATTCCCTATAAGCCCCGCTTTATGCAATGCTGTCTGCCACCGGGTCACATTCACCTGAGAGAATGAAGCCTTGATTTATGACACAAAGGCAGAGAACAGTGCCTGAGTTGCACCGATATATGAAGGTAATAAGATAATAACAACAAGGCCCCGTAGACTGAACCAAGTCGGCAAACTCTTTATTGCCTCCCAAGTTGTGAACGGCAGCGCATTATAGCTACCCTTACTCCGTCCTTTCCTTTCACAATAAAAGGCCTAGACACATACAGTGCAACACTGTTCACTAAGAGGTCATTTTACCATACCCAGGTAGCAGACGCTGGCACAACCAGAGTAATGGTAACGTTAAATGAACAGTGTGTACAGGAGGGTCTATTGGTAGATATGGATTAATAAGTTTGTTTTCTTTAGTGTCACTTGAAAATAAGAATGTGTTGTCTTTCAGTTACCTTAGAATAAGCCGTTTGTATCTATATATGGAGCAGGTCCTCTTTGGAAAACTAAAAACAACTTAAACCTACAAAAACAACGACTTAAACCTAAACTAAATAACATCAGTATTTGTATGAGAAATAAGGAATCATGTTAAGAATTGTGGAGGAGTTCATCATTGCAGGCCTCCTCATCGTGTTGCCAATGAATCTGCCAGTCAATCTGTGTTGTGCCTCTGTTGTTCACAGTTGCCATTGGACCCTATGATTTCAAACTTCGCTTGAAGCATGAGTAAATACTGAAAAGCATGTTAGATTTATCACACTCAAAAAATTGTTTTCAGTTTTTTTTTTTTTTACAATGAAAACAAGCTTATTAGCCTGCAGCTGTGTATGTCAACCTGTATGTTTCTCTCTGGATGGGAGAACTGTTAATAAATGTACGGTGGATGAGAACACCCTGAGGATTCATTCATCCATATGGGAGCGATGACCTGAAATGTCAAGCCGACTAATCATTCTGCGTACAGTGTGCTCTTTCCTGTGTCTGTGTCTCACTAAAGGGTGGAAATTGAAAAATGATGGGCTGACTGAAGTCTTTAAAAGTCTGCGTCGAATTCCTAGGAAAAGACAACTTGTCAGTCAGCATGTCAAGTGTCAGCGAAAGCATTTATCTCTGCACAACCACCCGACCAATTTGTATTCACGCTGTTTCCACTCAAACATAAATGCCAATGAAATTAAATCTTGTGGCATTTCTTTGAGTGTAACATAATTCAACATCAAAGAACGTTCTATACTGTGTGAATGCGCCGAACTGCAGAGTCACACACACACACAAAAGCTGAACCAAGTGGAAGCACAGCGTAATGGAGGGAGGCAAATTCAGCAGGCAGCAATCCATGCTGTATGATGCAAATACCCATATGCTGGTTCAAATCACCGCTGTGCAGATAGAGGTAGAGCTAACCCATTTCCCAGCTATGGCTAATCGTTCAATTAAGAATATCTGCTCAGGATTATTAGGACGTTCAGAGGCTCAGTGGAGCTGCAGGTCGATGATTTACAGAGAGGAAGGTTTTAGAAATAACACTACAATATGAGGCAGGAGAGTAATACCACTTTAATTAGGCTCTAGCTGATATCTATGCAGCTGGAGCTGGCAGACCTGTCAAGGTGGTTACACCAGAGCAGTGACAGCTAGCTCCCTTCACTGTAATAGCACAGAGACTTAGAGAGAAGGATTTACCATTCACAAACTGGAAGGTGAAACTAGATTAGCAATAATGCCTCTCAGTCAATCTTGCACATTAGCCTGAGGCTCAGTGAACTGCTCGCGAGCTTATGCTGCATTCACATGGAATCAGGAAGAACCAGATGTCATTGTAGTGGACGGGTCAGGGTGGTAAAATAAGGTGAGTGCCTTCAGAGAATACCAGCAACAGGAACGCCATTGCTGTCCAAAGTCTAAATGTTTTAATTAGTGAATTTAAAAGGAGATGTACGCAATAGAATGTCAAGAGAAAGCGGGATTTCACACCTATATGCATTACTAGAATATTAAATATAATAGTAGATACAAAATAATTGCATTGAACAGATTTTATTCCAACTCAATAGTAACATATGGTCGTGCCTGTTTGTTTTTTGCATGCTGTCCAGCAGGTCTTGCTGGACAGCATGCAAGACCGTCTGCCTGATTCCATGTGGATGCAGCACTGTAGTCACTTTCAAGTGGCCGGCCAGGAAAGACTGAGATCCTGTGATGTTACAGAAAACCCAGCAGAGATCGTTGTGTCTGAGGAAATGAAAGAGCCGTAGCTATTATTGTGATTCTCTAATGTGCTGGGAATAGTAAATTCCACCAAGCAGGCAATTAGTTTACTGTGCGGCAAAATAAAAAATAGTTTATGTGAAAGCAATTAAGGTGTGTGCTTTAGTTTAATTGTTCACCCCCGTGGCTCCTTTCTTTCAGCCCGACGATCATGAGCCTCAATCAAGGATGTTGTTTTTTCCTTTCTTAGAAAGAAATCATTGGTGCGTCATTGCCATGGAGGCAGAGAATTAAGAGAGTTACATCCGAGCCCTCGTGAATCCCTCCACTTTTGACGCCTTCTGATTAGGCCGGGGCTGAAGGTTCGCCGTCGCCATGGTGACAGGCAGCGGAAGATTGGACTTGAGACAGTTTCCAAGGGAAGCCTACAGTGGGCTACTAAATTGGGTGAAAATAAATAGAACTGATGTCCTATTTACAAAAGGCTGCTGCTGCTGGAGTGCGTAGTGAAGGAGTCTCTTGGGGGGGCAGATACGGAGCTCACGATGGTTGTCCTCCCAGATACAAGTGAATAGAATGAGAAGTGTTCCAGGGTTCAGAAACCCAGTCATCTAGTCTGCCAGATGTGGACAGTAGCAGATCCTGACAGGAGTAGTGTCCAGTCCACCATATTATTTTTGAATGAATATTAAAACACTATAGCATAAATAACAGATATTTTATTCTCACACTTTTTGGAATATGTTATTGAAAAAAAATGAATACTTTTAAAATGCCTGCATTTTGAAAGACAGGTAAGTACTATGCTTATGAAATAAATCCAACAAAAGACAAGAGAAAGAAACAGAGTGGAAAAAAATGTCCGACACTTAAAGATGTTCAGAGTATTTGATTTAAGTCCTTTGGATGCTGTAGCTGAAGTGCCAAATAAATTCATTCTTATAGTAGCAGCTGTAGTGCTAACGTAATGAAACTTGAAGGTTAGAACGTTAATCACTTAACAGACCATTATATCAGGCTGCCAATATAGTCATTACGCGACTATAATTATGGCCAGTTCCATCATACTAATTGGTGTTCATAACCATATGTGGAAGTGATTTTCTTTTTTTGTCTGTTGGATTATTACCAGCTAACATCTCGTTCCCTACTTCTGTGTATACAGTGCACACTTGTGTATTGCAAAAACAAAAAGTCTATCAACAAAAGCAAAACGATTGCCAGAAGCACATGAAAGAGGACGATATGAATCTGGATTTTTGTTTTGTACCTCTGACATGCAAAAATTCCATAAATTGGCAAACTGCACTTGTTGTCAAAGCATATGTTATCTGTGGTCAGTGTAGACTGGAGTGCCAGTTGACCAGAGCCCAATTGCTAAGCTGACAATCATTAGCATTTAGTTCCAGTCTTTCTTCAAAGTGAAGATATTATGCAAACATTTTGGACATAATGGCACACTGCCACTCCAGGGAACTATTGTAAAGAGTTGAGCTGGAAGCCTACCGAGGGCCATTCTTCCTTTACCCTAAAAATGTTGCCAAAATAAAAAAGGTCAAGCTATTTGAGGAACAGAGCGGTGGAACATTGACAGGGGGAAGGGGGGGGGCTTCTGTGGTTCCATTAAGTTTGATGAATGGTCTTCACATCATGGCTGAACCGTGCTAATGACCACACTTGGAATGCCTACCCACTCCGCCTAAATGATGAGTTAAGCACACCACAGATTTGCACACTGGGTGAGAAAATAATTATTTTTTGTACAAAACAGAAAGAAACAGAGGGGGGGGGGGGGGGGGGGGGGGGAGAAGGACCAATGAGCCAATTTGGAATCATTAAAGTACTTCTTGTGCATCTGTTTTGTTGTTGTTGAGTCCCTAAAGTAAAATCATGAGCCAAACTTGAATAGAAATTTAGACACCTAGACTTGAGTTTTCAGAAATGCTAACAATCTATGTCCCAGACTGTTGACATGTTGATGTGGGGATCTCAGACAAGGTATACTGATAATTCCAAGTGGAGAGATCCGCTACTGATGCAAATGATCGGGATAACAAAAACACAAAAGAAGTCACTATGCATAAACATCAGCTGCCTCCCTCTTTATTTTTTTCTCCTTTTTTATAAATAGGACACATCCTCAATGAGAGGAAAACTCCTATCCCTCCCATCTCGTCTCCAACAGCCTCCAACTACTAGCGCATCTTTATTGGCCACAATAAAATCAAAACATGTTGAAAACTGTTGCAGTGTCTCGGACAACTTGCAACAAGGTCAAGGCGCTTCCTGGAACCGCATGCATTTCCAAAATACTAGTGTATGAGCAAAAGAGAGCATGACAGACAAGGGGATATATATCGCTATATACAGTTGTGTTTGCCCCCTTCCTGATTTCTTATTTTTTTGCATGTTTGTCACACTTAAATGTTTCAGATCATCAAACTAATTTAAATATTAGACAAAGATAACACAAGTAAACACAAAATGCAGTTTTTAAATGAAGGTTTTTATTATTAAGGGGGAAAAAAAATCCAAACCTACATGGCCCTGTGTGAAAAAGTGATTGCCCCCTAAACCTAATAACTGGTTGGGCCACCCTTAGCAGCAACAACTGCAATCAAGCGTTTGCGATAACTGGCAATGAGTCTTTTACAGCGCTGTAGAGGAATTTTGGCCCACTCATCTTTGCAGAATTGTTGTAATTCAGCCACATTGGAGGGTTTTCGAGCATGAACCGCCTTTTTAAGGTCATGCCACAGCATCTCAATCGGATTCAGGTCGGGACTTTGACTAGGCCACTCCAAAGTCTTCATTTTGTTTTTCTTAAGCCATTCAGAGGTGGACTTGCTGGTGTGTTTTGGATCATTGTCCTGCTGCAGAACCCAAGTGCGCTTCAGCTTGTGGTCACGAACAGATGGCCGGACATTCTCCTTCAGGATTTTTTGGTAGACAGCAGAATTCATGGTTCCATTTACCACAGCAAGTCTTCCAGGTCCTGAAGCAGCAAAACAGCCCCAGACCATCACACTACCACCACCATATTTTACTGTTGGTATGATGTTCCTTTTCTGAAATGCCGTGTTATTTTTACGCCAGATGTAATGGGACATACACCTTCCAAAAAGTTCAACTTTTGTCTCGTCAGTCCACAGAGTATTTTCCCAAAAGTCTTGGGGATCATCAAGATGTTTTCTGGCAAAACTGAGACGAGCCTTTATGTTCTTTTTGCTCAGCAGTGGTTTTCGTCTTGGAACTCTGCCATGCAGGCCATTTTTGCCCAGTCTCTTTCTTATGGTGGAGTCATGAACACTGACCTTAATTGAGGCAAGTGAGGCCTGCAGTTCTTTGGATGTTGTTCTGGGGTCTTTTGTGACCTCTTGGATGAGTCGTCGCTGCGCTCTTGGGGTAATTTTGTTCGGCCGGCCACTCCTGGGAAGGTTCACCACTGTTCCATGTTTTCGCCATTTGTGGATAATGGCTCTCACTGTGGTTTGCTGGAGTCCCAAAGCTTTAGAAATGGCTTTGTAACCTTTTCCAGACTGATAGATCTCAATTACTTTTTCTCATTTGTTCCTGAATTACTTTGGATCGCAGCATGATGTCTAGCTTTTGAGGATCTTTTGGTCTACCTCACTTTGTCAGGCAGGTCCTATTTAAGTGATTTCTTGATTGAGAACAGGTGTGGCAGTAATCAGGCCTGGGTGTGGCTAGAGAAATTAAACTCAGCTTTCCAAAGATGTGATAAACCACAGTTAATTTATGTTTTAACAGGGGGGGGGGAATCACTTTTTCACACAGGGCCATGTAGGTTTGGATTTTTTTCCCCCCCCTTAATAATAAAAACCTTCATTTAAAAACTGCATTTTGTGTTTACTTGTGTTATCTTTGTCTAATATTTAAATTTGTTTGATGATCTGAAACATTTAAGTGTGACAAACATGCAAAAAAATAAGAAATCAGGAAGGGGGAAAACACTTTTTCCCACAACTGTATATATATCTATATAGATATATAGATATATATATATATATATGAGACGGTCTCTGAACAGGACCATGTCTTGCTCCTGACATGCTTGAGAGAGTGGAACACTTCCTCATTTTCTTTACCCGGGCTCATATTTGCATTGCCCCCATCACCCATGCATGTGCAAACTGCATGGATTTTACTAAGGCCAAAAATGTAATACTGGCCGTGTGGGTCACTGAATGAAATCAACACTGGGATCTTATCAACCAGTCATTTGAACACAAAAACAAGCATCAGCCAGAAGTTGGAAGCAAACTTTTCTCATCTCGCCACAGACTGTGAAGTAGATGTGTACATCATCACTGAGGGGATAGTACATGATTGAATAGCTCTAGGTGAGAGGACACGACGACTGCATAATACCCACTGCATAATGCCCACTTCCTTCTGTGTGACACCTGGAGAGGCTCCTCTCATTCACTAAAAATTAGGCTCAGTCTAACAGCTACCAGACAGCAGCCACCTGGTGTGTCTGACTTTACATGGCAGGAGATGTACTCAGGAATTCAGAGTGTGTGGATCCACGCCAAGTCTATATTTGACGTCCATATGCCGAATAGTAGTTGAGCTGTGTAACAAAGAAAAGTACAGCACTTGTTTGCTCATATTTATCATTTCAGTGATAAAACCTAAACAGGAAAGAGCTTGAAAATTTAAAAAACTGGATCATAAATCATGGAAAGAAAAGACTACAATTCATACAAGGAACCATGAATTCAACAATTACAATAGCAATATTTAGGAACTAAAACTCAATCCCACCACCGACCAGCGAGTACAGCCACTGTGCCTTTATTTACAGAACCTACAGGAGCATTGACTGCATTTAAATAGAGGCCGGCCAGTGAGCACTGAAGGGCCTGGAGAGAGTGTGACCTGAATTCTAGACTAACTCCCTTCATGTGACCAGACTGTGATTGAGATGTCAGGAGGGTTGGTGTATTGTTTGTGGAAACACTGCTCAAGATTTAGAGATTACAGTGTTTATGCTCCACCGAACTGGATGCCTGCAGCATACAAATGTGGCTAACAAGCCCCAAGGAAATGAAAGGTGTTTCGTAATGATTCAGTCTAGCGGGGAGTCCTTCACTGAGGATTTTGGAAAATCTTTACAGTTCATGGAGCCATGCTGCGTTTCTTCCCGTCTCCAAATTTAATTAAGAAAGCACAAATGTATCATCTGTCTGTAAACATCTGTCAGTCAGTTTAGTAACAACCTCGTTTTGCCACCTTGTCATTACCAGCTGGGCTTAGCCATCATCGATCAGTTAACTAAAGGCTGACACATTAAGGATTCAATTCATTCGATTTGTGGCTACTTGCAAAGAGTTAAAAATGTAGATAAAAAGTTATTTCATTATCTCAGCCCGGAGAATCATGCGATCCTTCGAGTGTGTCCGTCCGTCTGCGAGTGAGGGTGCACCTCTGTGTCTGTCCGTGGCTAATCTCTCATTCTGCTTCAGCAAACTGGATAATATTCTGGGTGCCCAGCTGTAGCTGAATTCTCAAGGACCTTGGTTGTGATGACTCACACTTCCTAAAAACACATTTTTATTTCCCGGTTTATACTGCCATGTTTTTAACACAACTTGTGCTTTTGGAATATGCAATAAATATTGTCTGTTTGTCCTGTATGTGCCCATTGAACCCAAATCACCAATACATTAGTCCTGACAGGTGTTTTAACCTCATGTAAAATATATTTCACAGTTTTAATTGCTGCTAAATTCCTTTTCGTCTCAAGGTCATAGATTAATATTTGCAGCAATTCCAATGTTTTTAATTACTGCAATGTGTACCTCTAAATATAAAGGATACAATATATCAGTCATTTGCCAATAAATTAAGTAAGTACACACAACAGCAATCTGCAGAATACACTATTTATAATGACAATGTGTGTAGGCTGTGCAATGTGCGATAACGAGAAGATAATGAAGAAATATCACGCCGCATATATAAAGCCACGGGAGCACTGGGGGGGGATGCTGCTGTAAAGTTTCGGGGTTGAGTAAATTCTAAATGTTCAAATGCTGAGCTCTAGCTCTCTCAACAGTCTCACAAACACTTGACCGTACCAGCTTCAGCGGAACCTCAAGGTCGGAGTAGATGATATTTTCCCCCGGCTCTATTTCACTCCAAACAACAGGGTGAGCCCGGGTTAATTGGAGCACAACATGGACACTCGAAGACAGAAATTGGTGCAGATTCCCCAAGAGTGTGAAAGCTTTGGATATCTAGGCAGCAAAATTACAGTTCTACAAATGCATCTGATTTCATTGGCCACAATCTTGGTGGATTTTGAGACGCGACAGTGAGATCAGTCACATGATTTTTTTTTTTCATGGTGAAGATACAGATTGTGAAGGAAAAGAGCAAATGAAAGGTGAGAATGCTACAGTAGGAAGAACAAAGACGGTGGTAAGGGAGAGTGCAGTTACAGAGAGATGTATAGGGTATACTGATGACATGGCAGTGCATGCTTTTGACCCTGAATAAAAACAAGTAAGTCATGTTGTCTTCACTTGCTTGTTTTTATTCAGGGTCAAAAGCATGCACTGGTCCGAAGGCAAGAAACCGGACCAGATGAAACGTACAAAACACAAAAAAAACAAGGTAAAGTTTGAATACTGGAGCTTTCGGGGAGGGGTCAGGTCTAACTACTACTACTAAGCCACCGAGGCAAAACATAAGTAAGACTTTGTGGTGGATATGACCTTCCGGTGTGAGGAAGCAGAGGAAGACTGCGTGGGTGAAGCCCGGACACAACTGACGGAGGCCAGAGGGCGGTGCATCTCCCCATCTTATCTCCCCGTCATCTGCAGTGCACAGCAGAGTGACCGCGTCCCACCAAACATCACGGCCACCTCATATATCTAATCTTTTCTCGATCCCGGCAGTGTGCAGGTGTATCGAATGCCCTGGTCTCTGCTTCCTGCCACAACATCAGCATGTGAAATTTCATCAATCTATCCAGGGAGTGAAAAACATCAAACTGAGAGAACAACATCAACTGGAGGAGCAGTCAAACAAACATTGTATATTGAAGTCACACCCATCTAATAATTTGTTGTCACTTCACCTTTTACCAACATTTACTTATTGTATACACCTATTATTTATTTACTACATTCGTCTTTAGATTTGAAACTGCAAATTAATAAACTGAATGTAATCTAATTCTAATTTATATTACTTCTTTTTATATTTTCACTATGCAATATTTTGCCCCTCATTTTAACTTGCATTACTTTATGTTTAGAGTCTCATTTTGTTTTTACTTGCATGAACTCTTTTTCATACATTTTTAATCAGCGTTGTTTGAGGGAGATTTTCATTGCCCATGACTGCTTCTCTGTAGTTGCTGCATGAATGTGATCCGTAAAGAACTTGAATTTTAACTTTTCTTTAAACGTTTCCCCGAGCTGACACAGCCGCTACAATTATTTCAAATCACAGAGAAAATTACATAAAATCAGCAGTCCCCAAGCAAACACTAAAAAAACATTTGAAAAGGATGGAAGAGAATGGTTGATCTCACAAAAAGAAGACAGAAGCACAGAACCATGACCTGAATATTAAAAACACTTTTCATTGTCAAGTGTAAGAAGCCTTGGGAAAGGTGTTAACCCTTTCAGCTTTTAGACTCTCTGCTAATAAATTCAGGCGAAAGTTAAATGAAGCAAATCTCAAAAAGCACAGAGAGTGGTATTTGTCTATAGCTGCCTGGACTAAAAGCAAGATGGTCAGGATGTTTGCTCATGTTTGTTCCTTAATTAGAAGTAATAGCATTACTACAATTTCCATCTGCAGTAAAATGGAATAAATGGAAATACATGTCAAGTGTGGTAAAATCATTTAGTAGCACAAAGGACCATGAAGGTCCTGCTACTTGAATGTGTGGTGTCACATTAATCATGATTTCCCCGGTATAATAAAAAATACTTAATGTTTAACCTCTCTGCTAATCAGGAAGAGTTCAAACTAAAAAAAAGACGGCACAGGCGGCATTTGAAGCAAAAAGGGTCGTGAGAGGACAGCTGTAAGAGCTTTTAAAAAAAAAGGTGGCTGAGTTATGGGATGTGAATATTAGTCAGATCCCAAAAGCCAAAGAGTTTTAAAAAGTCTGAAGGTGAACTTGGAAAACAATTGAACTTTTCAGAATATGTCAATTTACTCCTACATTGACCTGCCCTGTTTTCACCCACACAATTTACTGAAAGCTCATCATCTCATCAGGAAATGTTAAAACTAAAAATCATATTTCAGGGCAAAGTAGCAGGGTCCTAAAAGATGCCCTCCATGTGGGAGGCCATGAGGTGACTGATCACTGCAATGATCCCTCAGCTCCTACCCCGGACACCAGCTGCCTGTCCTGATTTCAGCACTAAGGACAGCTCCTTTCTCATGGAACATTCCTGACCTGTCCAAACGGGAGGGTCCGCTTTAGGTTTTTACACGGAGTTCTCACTTTCTATGGATTCATGAGGGTGTCAAATGCTTTTGTACAGCGTTTCCACCGTGTACCCTCAGCTCGTCGGCCCCATTCTGAACCGTGTCATGTGGAGCAGCCAATGGTCAAAGAAGTGAAGCCTTTCATCTGTGGCCAGTCTTACACTTTAAAAGCAGCCAGAGTGCAATAAACCTAAATGGGGATCAAAACCCAATAATGCTCGTCGGTTTGCTTTTGAGTGGCACTTAAGGAAAGAGTGTGACAGCACTTTGTCGTTGTTTCACTCTACTAATTAATCACACCTTTTAGCTGGCAGCATTCAGTGGGGCATTTAGTAGAAAAGCGGTCTAGGTCCAAGGGGAAAAGTGTCCCAGCCACACTGCTTTCCCTATCTCATATTCACAGCTTACTGTGTGGCGACAGCGGCATGTTTACTATTCTGGTGGGTTGTATCATCTGGTCGTTCCTCTAATCCCTTGAAATGCTTGGAATTGTAAAACAAGAGGAGTGCTCGCCTCTCCAGAGGGGGAAGGAAGAAAATTAAAAGGCAACCTTGCAGGAAATATATTTTGCAAAGAAAAGAGGGTGTGCTGTGTGAACACATCTACAAGGAAACCCTGATTGAATAACGCATCATCCATGGCACACAGGACAGAAAATATGTACAGTCTAATGTATAAAATGCTCTTGTCAAGAGAGGATATCGGGCCAAATTTGAAAGACGGCACATGCATCAAAGGATGCAAAAATACAACATTTCGTACATGATCTGAATAGGAACACATTGTTAATCCAAAAACAGGTTGCGGAGACATGAAGCTGCTCTCCAAAAACCATAATTGTGTAGACTGGCAGCTATCATAACTTCGTTATAAATTAGACCCGAGATAGACAGTCACCTTGACGGTACTCTGCACTGCAGCATTCTCCTCTGTTCACCTTTGTTGATGCAGTCAAGCCATGTGACATAATCCCATAATACAGGACAACTGAAACAAAAACGTCTTCCGCTCCATCTCCGAGCACACGCGTATCAACCAAGCCCCTCTAATTCCCAGCTAATTAAGCACATCAGATATGGAGCAACAGTTGTGAGCTGGTATTAACCCCGGCTGCTATTGACCTTGAGATATAATTTGGTTGAAATCAAGCTCACATTTCATAAACAACGACATGTTGCATCGACACTGGATGAAGCCGACAAGCTGGGGAAAGACCTAACAGTCGAGGGGTTTTGTGATTCGTGTGCATAGTTTCCTCCTGCTGAATAAGGCTGTCATATAGCATATGCTCTCCGGATGCCTCGTACACTGTGAAGAGAGGAGAGAAGCGCATCCAGCCAGACATATGTGCTGCTAGTTTTCCATCTGGAGGAGGAGGAGAGGAGTTTAAAGGTCCACTGCTGATACAAACATATCTTGCTTGATAGGGGCAAGAAAAGGACACTGCAATGCAGAGATAGAACGGGAAAACAGAGAGGGTTGAGATGGCCCTTTAGAAGGCAAGAAACGCAAAAAGATGAGAAGGCGATGACAGCCGAAGAGCTCTTGACTCTGTCCTCTCCACATCATCAAAAGCCATTTCCGTTACCAGGCTGGGGCAAGATGTCCTCCGGTTAAAAAAAAAAAAACAGGGATCAGTATTCAGGTCACAGAACTGGGGAGGGGGAGAGGAAGAAAGTGGTGGAGACAGTTCACAGTGTTTACTGTGGTGATCCCCCACTTCTGTCCGACCACAACACTAATGACCGGTTTCCTCACAGACGATGCATCAACCTGCTGGCAGCAAGCCATACCGCTTTCTTTCACAGAGCCATTATGATGTTGGCAAACCTCAGATGACACGTACAGATACACACGTGTCGTCCGGATAACAACAGTGTTGAACACACAGGAACTACTTCCAACAAAAACATCATGTCATATTTATGTGCAAACATACGTTTTCTGTCTGTTCTGCATGAGGGCAGAGCCAATGTAGCTACACGTCCACACAGTGTCGGCACGTTGTCTAACCAGCAACGAATACACTATGTTGTGGGTTTGGAGGCCAAGGCTTTTATTCTTGAAAGTCATAATTGCAAGAATATACTTGCAGCTGTACACGGAGGTCACCCTTTAACCACTAGGTTTATGTACAATTAGCTGAGTAAATAAAGAAAACATACATTTCCCTTGTTAAAATTCATAAAGGAAAAATGTAAATTTCTGAGCCCTTAAAAACAAGAACAGAGCACCTACCTCACTCTCTCAAGGATAAGCATAATAAAGCATTTCCCTTTCTTTGGACTCCATTTCTCCGAATACCACACTCACAATCCTCGCCTGCGGTATGTATATTTAAATCCCCCTGATCTTTCTGCAATTTGTATTTACAAGTACCACCAAGCAACCACCCACTATACTTCAATTGCTTTAGATACCCAACATGCCCAACCAACAGAGGCTTTCACAGCTCAAATCTGAGCAGCCTGACGAACATAGTGGACCCGCAACATCCACCGTTGTTAGTGAAGAAATTCTGTAAGATTCTGGATGGAAATATGGATAAACAAGGGCAACACAAAAAGCAATGGGGGTGGCAGTTATGGATTAAATGCATCAGGACACTGGTCGTCCATGCATCATTATATACTAGACACTATGAGCATTTTCTAATAGCCAGTGGATAGTTAATCATGTGTTCAAGCTCATCATGAATGCCACCATAGAGCTTTGCATATTCAACATCGGAGTGAGGCACGGGTCAAGTGGGATACCCTGTCGCCTCTCAGTCCAGGTACACTAACAGCTTCATGGGAACTTCAAAGGCATTCTGCTGGGAGCAAGGGGGGTGGGCTGCTGTCGTAAATCACTGACGTCTATTATCTGATGTTAAACCCCAACAGCTCTGACAATCTGGACAGCAACAATATCGAGAGTATCTGTTGCGATGCTGCACTAGGACCCTATGGTTTCTGCAGTGCGGAAAATACAGACGAAATTATTGTGGAATTTGCCAAAATGTGGATGCAATATATAAAATGCACGCACACACACACACACACACACACACACACACACACACACACGGAGCTCCGGCCAATGAGAGCGCGTTGAGGGGAAACATGGGGGGGTACCTCCTGTTAGTCATCTAAAAAACTGAACACTTTAGAGCACTTTATTAAACAAAATCAAGGAATGTTTCGTTTTATAACTGTATTGGAGAACTTACTTTGACAAAAAAATAAAATAGTTGAGCGGAGTCAATTTTGTGTTACATGATATGTCGTATACATATCGTATATATATCGTCAGTCTGGGTACTCTCTTTCAAAATCTGCTTTATCTGCAGGGCTCTACTGACCAGGTGTGGGTCACTATCTTCACTGCTCGTGACACACACCACGTCTCGCTTCAAGCACCAGCTGCCCTCTTTCAACAATCTGTCACCTCCACAAGAGCAGGGCCAGCCACCTCGGAGTCCTGTCTTTCTCCCCCCTGGTCCTGCAGGGTAATTACTTCACTGCGTACTGCCTGTCCCACCTGCCTGGCCTGTCACTACTGGGAAATGCATGGTCATTACCCCGAGACAAAAGGACAAATCTCATCCCACGCTGGCCCCATATGCTCCACTTGATGCTTACGGTGAAAACAGTAACATACCTGCTTTATAGTACACATGCATGAACATTGCAGAGAAACCGTTCCTGTATTCTAGGCCACCACATACAGTGAAATGAAGAAATCTCTGCGCCTCTGTGAGGATTTACCTATGGCGGCTGGTATCATCGGTGATTCTCCTCTTATGCCACATGGAATATGAATTCAGAGTAGCTGAATATTATCTAAGGCGGGCTAGACACTTGCTAGCTGGATCTTCCTCCTAATTCAAAAGGATGCATGCTGCTGGTGTGTTAACATAAAGCCTCTCACCTAACATGCAAGTAGTCCAGAATCATAAAGTGAATTAAAGCAAAACACAGCGGTGAAGAAAAGTTGAAGAAAGTTTCAATGAAAATTCAAATAAAGAGCCAAATGGAAAATTAATTATTTCTTCTGAAGTGCTTCAGGCAAGGTGTCATGGTTGTTCTGGTTTTTGGCATAACAACTGCCACAAGTTCCAAAATAACTCTGGTAGCAGGTGAAGTTTGGAGCAAAACGTATGTCCAGCATGTCGGCCTACAGTACATGCAAGGAAATATCACAGAGGCAGCAATGCTGTTTTGGTGAAATGTAGTTGAATATACAACTGACTGACTGGGGATTTATTTCTCTCTTTTTGTTCTTAATATTAAAGTAACAATTTTGGAGACTGCCATCTATCTATTGTTAATGTAAACATGATTATTTTCTGATACATCCCTTTTACAGAAGTGTTTTCTTGTTGCTTGGCTATCCATGCCATTGTATGGTCACAAAACATATTTTTGCGATATACATTTTAGCTTGATAATATAGTAGTATTATAAGTGGAATTAGCTTTATTTAAAATGTATTTTTAGTGGTTCTAAGTCATCTCATTGGGCAAAAAGGAGGTTTTGATCTGTCCAAATACTTTTTGTAGCCTAAATGTGTGGATGCATAGACAGTAGAAAAGAGACTATTCTTATTTAATGTTGATGTGGTGTAAAAATATGATGCTCCACACCTCATCCTTGGTCACCGTGTCATCGCTTCACATTCAGTAATAACAGTGTGGAGCCAAACCATTGTTTTCCAAATATGAACAGAGTTCAGTAGCAGATGTAGTCCAAACGACTTCATTCACTCAGTGATGCTGTATGAACAATGAACAGCCAGTCAGGACAGAAAGTGGTGAGTCTTTTCCTTGGACCTGCTCGTACTTCAACCTCTACCTCAACCCTGACTGTCATGTTCATGTTGGGAGGAAATGAAAAGAGAACGAGCAATTCGAGCTCAGCCTGGGTGTTCTATGGAGAAATAATAGAGTAGTACGCGCAAACCGAATATTTTCTGTCATTGACTAAATTCTTTTAACAATGATGGAAGAATCTGAAGAACGGCAGTCATTTTGACGGATTAGAAGACTGAGGGCGATCTACTGTTACTTAATAATATTTACAGTAGCATGTTGAAGAGCTAAGGACCAGAGGCCTTGGAGTACGTACGAGACCAATACGGCTCACAGAAACACATTCTCTGGCCGTCTAATGATGGCGCTGATGGGTTTATACAGTGGAGTTAGTTGAAAACCTGGTGTGTCTTACACAGACGCCAAAGGGTGCCTCTGTGCGTCGGTATCAGACGCCGAGGAGCACTGACCAGGTGTCAGTATCTGACGCAGCTGCAACACTGGTGCAGAAGGAGCGTAGCATGCTGTGGGATTTCCTCACAGTGAAGCAAGGGCCTGCAGGTTCAATGTATTAAGAAATTCTAATTGCCTAATTGTGTAAAATGTCAGTTGTTGAATATTTGCCTATGAAGGGAGACTGGCTGCAGTATTTCTCGTGGCCTCCACTGTCACAGCGGGAAGAAAAAAACAAATCAATCATCTGAATCGTGTGGTGTTGACATGTCTGTTCATCTTTTCTTTCCATGCCTTTTTACATGCATAATATATAAGCTTGTTTCCGTGTTTTCTCTTTCTCAAAAAATGGAAATTTAATTCCATTAAATATTTCTTATAAAAGATTTGATAAAATGACAAGTAATTATAGATTATGAAGACATTTTTACAACCCATGTCCATCAAAATGAGGTGGATGAAACGGGAAAGTCGAATACAGCTGCACATCATACATTGAAGTATGTGGATACAACTCAAGCCAGCTGCAAGGCTTCACCAGAAGGTGTGATATTCAGTGACAACCGTACATTCACTCTGTGGTGCCGGCGTTGGAGAGGGAGGCTATTCCCTTCACCGCTGCAGCAGAGATTTTTTTACAAGCTCTGAAAGCTCCTCTGAACCAAGGCACAGAAACACAAAACAACAAAGGCGAGTGCCATGCTCAGTTTATATCTGCCAAAGACAAAAGTGAGTTTTCACTTTTCTCTCCAGCTGAATGTCAAATAGGTAATCAAACACCAAAAACAAACACAAGAACAAGCTGGAAATGGTTTGCATTGAAAGCTGTTGACATTGAGGAACAACTTGAGAAAATCGATCAAAAAAAAAAAAAAAAAAACCAACAACTGCATTTCAGACAGAGTATACAGATGTTTGGGCAAATAGGGCTGCAGTTTAAAACAGAATGTAGAAGGAACATAAAATAGCTTTTTCTTAAAAAAAAGGTTGTCTAAGAAAAAGACCGCAGTCATTTCATCAAACTCTCTGTGTGTGTTCATGTGGGTATCCGGCGCATGTGTACAAGTGTGGTACGGTCTCAGATTGATGGGTCTATTATGGTCTTATATGAACTACTGTGTAATTACTTGCATCAACACAACCCGTCAGCCTCAAACTGCCCAACATCACGAGGCTGCCGAGCAGAATGTTGCTCACTGAAAGTCAGAGTAATATCAAAAATGCAAAACTCTCATTCTCATGCACTGATCAATTCCAGGCAGCGTCGCGGGCACTGCTAGCTTTTGTGATGCATATGAATATTCAATCGGATGGCCCAAAAATGAGGTTTGTTTGTTCTGTGCACGGGGTAGAAGTGTGTAGATTAGTAACACAATGAAAGAAAAAAGTGGTGGAGCAACCTGAGTCTAGACAGACAGACGGTTGTGAAACAGCAGTCACCTTATGCTGCCAACAGTGGAGTTGGTCCACAGCAGGAAGTCCTTTAGATCATCACAGCACAGTAATTACCTCCAGAGATGGAGCGAATATTGATAATTTCTATAATAAGGTAATGGGCAAAAGGCCACTAATTAAAACAAGTAAAAACTAGTTCAACCCTAGTTACGTGCCCGCCAACTGAGAACATTCAGGCAAAGTCTGCAACAGGTCTAACAGCATTTGTTTTGTTCATAAACAACACATCTAGTCTTTCAGCAACTCCACTGCTAAGAAACAAGAGTTTGAAGATTAAATGTGATTCATTTAGTCTCATAGTTTTCTTAAATGTAAAGGTTACCTTTGTACAGACGGGCCCACTAAAAAGCACAAAGTACACTGCCCCACAGTCAGTGGAGATAAGCCGACTCATGTATTCTGTGGTCTGTCTCCACTATGACAAGTGTTTTTTGTTTTGTATTGATAATGTATTGTTATGGTTATTTTGGCCATCATGTGGTCCTAACTTCATGTGTTAGAACTGGAGAAAAATCTGCTCTACGAGAAGAATAAGCGATACATGTTTGTATGAATAAAACAGACGTTGAATAATGAAGTTGAAACAATTATGTTGGTTTACTCGTTTTTAGTTGTGGCTGCTGCAGTGATAGTGTTGCACTGCACTCCCTGACAATCAAACAGTGTTCCAGTATCGTTTTCCCAATGATTTTCTGTTGAAACATGCCAGAATTCAAAGTTCTTCTTCTTATAATGAGCAAAAGTTATAAAGGAATGTCAGAAACTAGTGTGTCAACTGGTTTGCCAAAAAGACAAATAAAACAACAGTGGTGATCAATGGAAAATGTGCACTTTACACCGTTATCACACATTGACGGATCAAAATGGTGCTTCTAAAGCAGACCTGGGCATTGTACGGCAGGACGCCAATGGGAAATTAGGAATAAAACCACGTATATAAGTGTACATCATGCACAGAATACAGCTGCATTGCTATTATTTTGAAGGAGAATGTTGCTGTGTTTATTTACGTACGTTAGTATGTCCGTGAATGTGTGCGAGCAGCAGCGTCACTGCAGCGTGTCGACTGATGCAGAGTAACAGACATCTGAGGCTTTGCTAGCTAAGCTGCAAAAGCATCATGCTCAGAAGATGTTGGTTCTCTTTGGATCGACCTACATATGTGAACAAACATGCTCCGTGATGGAGTTTAACAAATCCAGATCCACATCCTCTCAGTGACGATCACCTGTCAGCTGTCCTTCACATCTCACCTCACACATTCAACCTGACTTCAGTGCACTCGCTGACTGAACTGACAAACAGAAAATGAGGTCATTGGACTAAATACAATAGCAATAAAAGTAAAAATTTTGCAGAAACATGTCAGTCAACCCTGCCAGTTTTACTATTATATACGGATATTAAATATATATTTGTTTGGATCATTATTCCTGCTGCAGATGTTTCAGGTGGAGCTCATTTTAACTCTTTTATACTGTAACTAAAGCTAGTTAAAAGTACAATATTCCCCTCCGAGAGTGGAAGTACAAGTAAAATAGAACTACTCAAGTAAAGTACCTTGAATTTGTACATAAGTACAGTACTTAAGCAAATATACTTCAGTCAGAGTTCAGTCTATTGGACTGAATATTGGACTCTCCACAACAGTCCCCGTTTCTCATGATGCCCCTTGGGAAAAATAATTGCCCAAACCTGCTGTAGAGGAAACGTTTATGACACCAGCACATCCAAAGAGAACCTAACAGTTGGAGTGTGTTTAGGATACCAACCAGCATCTTACGACCGAGAGGAAAGGAAAGGAGAGGATTGGACAGAAACGTGGTCACTCAGGCAACGCACACTAATCTGCAGATGCCCCGAGTGAGACTTGGCCATGCTCTCTGACACATGGCAATCACACGGCTCAGTGCAGAAACACAGGCACATCGACCACAACACACCGAGTCAGCGACGGACCTGGAAGCACCAGCTGCCCTCTGACTGGGAACGAATGTACCGACTGTCTCGCCCCTCAAGTATCATTCTGGAGGCTTCGTGGACAGAGAGACGAGAGGTTATCTGGAGCTGAACCGAGTGTTAGGAGTCAGCGTTTGATTCAATCAGTGGCCACGCTTACAGGCATGGAGAATGTTATCCTTAATCTGGTTACTCAAGTAATCCAGTTTTTGTGCAGCGCGCGTAAATGTCCTAACTTCTTTAGAATAACCTGGTTAAACTCCGACTGCTGTCATGAGGATTAGGTTAAATGGTCTCACATCAATTCTTAAACTGGTTACTGTGGCATGAACTCCCACCATCCAACCGCTTTCATTTCTGGTAAATGAATGACTCCTATAAGTGAATGATTCTGATGTCAGCAAGAAGCAAGAAACCGGTCATCACAAACAAAACTATCATCAAATGTTATTAATTATACTAATTATAATAATGACCAGACAAGCCACAGTGACACCTACTACTAACTCAGCACTCCTGTCAGTAAGTGAATATATGCAGTGTTCAGATGCATCATTTAAAATGGGATTAACTTGAAGTCGTATACATGACTGATGACAAATCAAAACAAGACACTGGGGTCCAGCCATGCACAGCCAAAGGGCTGCAGCCCGACTACAAGAATAAATACAGTTAAATATGACAGCAGAGCAAGCAGTCTACGACATTCTGCATTTTGGATCACACGAGTCCAAAGTATGAAAGGAAATAGTTTGAGTGTGTTTAAATATTGAAAAACAGAAGTTCTGTTGAATAAGACTTTGCATGTAGTGTTTGTTTCAATTAAGAAAAAAAATGTTCATCTCTCATGAAAATAAATATCATTGATATGCATTAAAATAATGACTGCCAGACCGTATCTGAATGTGTGTACTTGAATCCCAGTGATGGAGTTGAACTGTGGTGGATTGCATACTCGAGGCTTGAGGGTGATGGGTTGATGAACCAAGTAGAACATATTTTCTCCTCTGCTTACTCTATTTTCCTGTCACTCACCAGATACTTTCCTCTTTTTCCCCTGCCAGGCTCGAGATGACCCCCCCCCACAATATAACAGGTCACACTCAATCTTATAAACCGGCAACAGAACACCGGTCCAAACTCGAAACATGCTCGACTGCTGGTGAAATCATTCCCACTCAGCGACTGAAATGACAGCTGTCAGGGAATGAACGACTAAGACTTCACTGACATAAAGCAGCAGCTGAAATCTCACACGTTCACAATGGTAGGTATTGTACAGTATATGCAGTTGAGAATCACTGCACAATGTGAACATGCAGCACCATTTGTATCATACTAAACCAGAGCGGTCGGAGTCCAGACCCAGAAGCCGTTGTGGGCCCTGGACCTACAACTGATAGATAATTGAGAATTATTCAATTTTGACGGAGTGCTTTTATTTTGACCGGCGCAGCTTTTCCAGCCTTTACGGCGCTCGTTCAGCGGTCCAGGAAACACACCGACCAATTACATGCATTGTAAACCATCTCATGAGATGTTTCTCAGCCAATCAAATATGTGTATTTCGATAAGCGTCGCGACTCCAGTGAGATTTACAAACACACACACACATCAGAGAAGATATTTCACATGAAGTTCTTCAAAAAGAGGGACGTGTACAGCAAGACCAGAGTCTTTAACCAAGAATGGACAGACTCTTAAATGTTAATTTTTCCCACGGGTATGTGTCATATGTTCAGAGACCGTGAGGTTTATTAAAAGCGTTAATGTGAAGCACCACCATGAGACAAAGCACAACTCTTTTGAGCAAATGCACTAACATCCAAAATGAAGGCACAGGAAATAAACCTAAGAGCCCAATATGATCAGAATCCTAATATGTTCATTCACTGACCAACAATGATGTTCACAGAGAGGAATAGAGCTGAAACAAGTGGCTTTAATAACCACAGATAAAGTCCCTGCACACAAATGTATCTTTTTAGAAGATGAGAAGAATATAATATTATGTTTTCTTGGTAGACATCACTTTACCCTGAATGAACTGAGTTTAAAGCTGCAGGGCAAATCAGTGAAATATATTTTCCTAAAATTAAACTTTCTGTTCTGTAATGTAATCTTAAATACATCCCTTATTTTACTTGAAATGAGAGAAAAAAAATTTATTATTAGAGTATGTAATATTTATAATTCATCCAGTTCAATTAGAAAACGATAAATGATAAATATTGTTGATATATTATTCAATTAGACTTTCTTTATTTGATTTGACAGTCAGTTGTTGACTACATACAGACGTCAATACAACTGTTAGCTACTTCAATATATATAGGACTAAATCATAGCACAAGTTAGACATTATTGTGATGTACCGGACCCTTTGCGTGAGGAAATTCTCTCTAAATGGACCTCGTTTCATTTTAATTGAACACCCCTGTGCTAAACTAATCACATTTACGTTCACACACACACACACACACACACACACACACACAGCGAGTGATGAACAAAAATCATGTGTGGCATCGAGTACAAAGCAGTGTACACAACATGCAGGTAGCAGCTTCTCAGTTTTAGCAGACAGCGCCAATCACTTTTGGCTGGTTAAAATGACAAACGGCGGTGCCGGGTCACATCAGCCGTCATTAATTAACGTTCATTGTCAGAGTCATTTGATGACGGGCCAAAATTGAAACTTGGCTGTTGTCAGGTTTGTGTGCTCTCTGCAGCCGGTGTCTGTACTCAGCCAAAGACTGTTTGTGAAGGGACGTCCTCCACCTTGTAACGCCACTGCACAGCTGCAAGAGGACCGAGTGTTCCGTACAGACAACGAGCTAATTACGTCACTTATAGGAGTCAAATTCCCTCACGTATATTACGTTATTGTTTTGCAAACAATAAAATAAAAAGCATTAAAAAGAGAACTATGCGGGTGGATTTTTCATTAATATATCAGACATACAGCAATGTGCCCTGGGCAGCATTGTCATTTACATTTAAATCATATGGGACTGGACGTAGAGGCAGATACTAAATATCAAAAGGACTCTGATTGGGATCAGGAACAAAAACACTATTAACGACACCAAAAATCCAAATGTCTTAATGCTCTGTCTTCTAATTCTTATATTACAATGCCTTGTTGCTGTAGTGCCAAAGTGCTATTTTTTCACTATTGATATAAGAAGCCAGCAGTCTGAGCTAATTATTCAAGATCCATTAAAAGGAGGTACAGGGTCCCTTGTGTAAGCACCATCCTTCTTACTATTTAGTTGTCCCTCTGTCAGTTAAACTGATTAATGACCAACTCCTGGAGAATAGGCTGAGGGGTAGGGAGGCTCTCAGATAACTGCAGGTCTTCACCACTTATGTGGAAGCAAAGTGAGACATGTTTGTTTGCTTGTAATGTAGCACCAAGCTGTGTGTGTTCTCGGATGTATCAACATATTTGAACAGAGTCAGGCTGATGCTTGCATGTGTGTTCTTATTAAAAGTTTGATTTTGATATAATCCAAGACAATAAAAATAACCTTAACGCCAAACTTAAAAAGGACAGGTTGAATTCGTTATGTATAAGGCATGTAAGAATAGGAGGTAAACAAAACACTGTGGAACTGAACCTGTGAAAGTGTTCCTTAAATGCAGTTAAGTCTGCATTCCATAAAAAAATGGAGGTTGGGTTCAGGGACAAACAGTCCACGGAGCTCTGTGGATCCGTCAGAGTTGCTGCTCAGTATGCGTAGGTTGCCAAAAGACCAGATTTGCAAATATTAACTCTCAGTGAACGAAATGAACATCTTAGCCCATCGGCCAAGTCAGTAAATTGAAAACGTAATCTGCCAAAGTACCCTTTACTGGAGAAAGATTTTAAATTTCATCACATAAATCTGTTCCCCAGGCTAAAAAAAAAAAAAAAATGTACATGAGGAAAATGTTAGTTTGCTAACACTTCATGTTGAGCCAGTGAAGCAGACCAGACGCCCAACTTACTCGTGTGTTAGATAGAGAAGCATGCTTTTACCTTCATTTGATTAGTTCACACAATGTTCAGTCACTGCAACAGTTTAAATACGTGCTGTAATCACTATAAACAACAAAACAAACAGTATATTTCCATATTTTATGCAGGCAACCACGATTCAACCACCAGACCTTTTATGCTCGTGTCTCTGTCTCATTAGTCAATGCTGAAAGATAGAGGAGACCGAGTAGTCACCAAATCACTTTGGCCTGTCACTCTCTTTCATTCTTCTCACCTACAACAATTAAACTTAATGCAACTTGATGAAGTAACTGCTTTACACAGACTTTGACGCTCTGACTGACAACAGAAATGTATCTCTTCAAATAGAGTGTCACTGTACCTCACAGTCTCTGCAAGCTAGCCAGCTCCACCTTCAAAATAGGATTTTCTTTCTGCTGTTTTAAGCCTCTACAAACATAAAAGTGTCTCTTTGACCAAAGTCAGAGGATCTACAGGTGGTTCTTCTGAGACAAAGACGAGATTAGTCAGCAATGACACGGGATCATTGGGGGATTGGGAAGTTTTGGACTGTCAGAGATTTGATGTACAGCTTTGTCAGAGTTGGCAGTGCAAATTTACTTTTAAGCCTCAAGGACATTTCTGGGCCCATAGTGGCTCACTAATTTGTTTGACACTCTTGATAAAGTCAGACAGATAGAACTGTTCCTGAAAAGCGACTCTGACTCCAGTGCAGCCGGAGAGAGACCAACACTGACTCCTGAGTCACTGGTCTAGACATTTGGGGAGACCACGAGCATTAACTGTTCTTTTACAACTCGATCATACCGACGTTCTTTGGGACACAGACTACCTGTAAAAGGGTCCAATTTATATACACGCAGGAAAGCACTAGAGTGCTCTCCTTTTACCAGAGAAAATACTAGGACAGCTACAGACAGCATCCTCTGGCTGTGAGCAATAGACGCAGAGCTGCACGGCTGATTGGAAACGTTAACAATCACCACTGCAGGATTGTGGCGGCAGGGACACTTCTTATTATTAGCCGCGAAGATAAACTTGGAACAATCTAATCGTTGTCAACGCCTACATTGTGAACATATTGTTGTTGTAAAATGCAGTTGCAGCCGCCACATGGATTTAGCTTGGCTGTCCTCACATGCCCTGCAGTCCCGATGAGGCTGTCCTGAACTTCTCCTCACCCCATTCCCCATCTCCTCCCCCTGCGTGGTGATGCAGCGATTTTTATCCAAGGGCAATAGAGACCTGCTTCTGGCAATGGGCCACTTCTGTGGGGCATTGCTGTGACCGAAACCAAAAAACTGTAAAAGCAGCTGTCAGAAACAAGCCAGGCAGCATAACACTCTACTGAAGAAGCATCATTCTAGTCCCAAAATAGAGAGTTAAATGCATCGGTTGGTACTGGCACCATCATATCAAGGGATACTGGGAAGAGAGACCTCCGTCTCATGTATTGATCGACTACAATGCTCTATTTCTCTGTCACACTGTGCAAGGCATTGCTCAACAGCATTGTTGGTTTTCGTTCTAATCATCCATTGTTGATGTTTTGATTTAGACCTGGGACACCTGCTGAAAGCAATTAAGGCCCCAGTGTGAGTGAAAACCAGTACGGTTGAGACGGCATTTCCATTGGCTCACAACACTACTGTGATACAAGTAAACTAAATAGTACACTCCGACTCTCTCCAGGAAATTACAGCCCTATATTCAAACTGTGTGCAGAAAAGGTCGTCAGGAGGATAATGACGACAGCGTGCTTTCTAGGGGAAAATATGCTACCTTGGATACAGAGCCACTCTCGTCAGTGAGCACTTTTATGCTCCCTTAAAGAGGCATTCTGCACTACTCGTCTGGCTCGCGACCTGGACCCCTTGAAGTATTGCACAGTCATAGAGAGACTTGCTTGGTGTATCGGTTTGAATGGAAATAGAAGTGCAGTAAGGCACAGACCGTAAATATAGGTATTTAACTTCTTTAGTATGGCAGCGGGCCACACTGATCATCATGTCTACAATTCACTCTTCTACAAGAGCTGTCGTTTTCTCTGACACATTCTTGATGTTGGTGACAAGAAGATAATGTATAAAATATCCCACTGTCTAGGTTCCTGAGGGGCCTAAAACACTTTTCCAAAGGGCCTTGGAAGTGTGTTTTGGGGCCGTATCAGATGACCAAAATATCCAGGCTTATATTGATATTTTTAGAACGTAGGAGAATCGGATAGAAGTAGAATAAAAGGTTTTTTCTGCTAGTTATTTAATGCTTAAAAGCCTTCTGGTTCACCTTTTTCCAACGCATTTACATCAGTACTTCTCATTGTTGACTGTTTTTGTCCCTCCGATCCTGTGTGTAGAGGGAAATGCTTGAGGGGAGCGATGGGACTGACAGGTGGGATGCTGATACTGTGGATAGATAATCAAAATACAGCCTGCAGCTTTGAAAAAGCTTCACACCAAATGACCGTCCTGCTGAGAAATAAAATATGGTCAACGCAATTTATAGAAACGGTCAAGAATGGGAATGTTCTGCCCAAAGCCAGGGAACACGAGATAAGGTCCTCAATCATTAATCAAAGCGTGTATTATCAGTCAGAGGCATGATGCAGCAATCTCCACAGACTTTCACCACTCCTAACACCCTGTATTCATTTTAACAAGAGGAGTAAGACTGTCACACTGTCCCTGTCCCAGGCTGTGTTCCATATAGGCCATCCAATTCCAGGCTGAATCATCTTAAACCAAATGCCACAGCAGTAATCCTTCTCTGCTTGAGACTCTGCTGAGCAACAGTGAGGCTCTCCAGCCAGATGTTCCTTTCAAAGCAGGCCAGCTCTCACAACTAATAGCATTAGCCAGTGACACACATTTAGCATAGCCTATGCTTGAAATTGGGCTTCAATATGCCCATGCGTACAACGCACAGAGACTGAACTGCATCCCCGAAGCTACAAAAGAGAAATACAGTGCAGCATGAAGCCGTTGCATGAACCCACTGCTGTTCTATCGTGTTAAGGGCAAAAACATTGTTTTTCTTGCACTGGTCAATTTTTAAAGTTTGGCTTCTTAGTGGAAAGAAAATAATCCAAAATACACACTTAGTCCATTTGTGTCGGTAGATTTGTTCTAAAGTCACCAAGTGTTGCATATTTAAACATAACATTAAACTTAAAATACAAAAAAACAATTGCCTTAATGTAAGTAATCGACTGGGGAAGTTTCATGGTGATTTTTTTTTTACCCTATTCAGCTTTAGTGATTTGTTCATCTATCATTCATAGCCTGGTTTATATACATATACATTATTTTCACCAAACATGGTGACATTTGATTTGTTATGGCAGTATGTTTTGATTTATGCAGTGATAAAGAGATATCCAAAATTCACTCAGTAAAAACCTTTGACTCTATCAAGTAACACAACAAGAACTTGTAACCTGGTTTTATCCAATGTTAAGATTTCTGTTGTGCAAATTAGCACATATTTGAGAATACAATGCATCCTGGACTATTGCAACTCACTACTTGCCGGAGCCCCGGCGTCGGCCATCAGACCTCTGGAGCTTGTCCAGAAAGCTGCAGCTCGTGTGGTGTTCAATCGCCCCAAGTTCTCCAACACAACTTCCCTTCTCCGTTCTCTACACTGGCTCCCTGTAAGAGCTCGCATCCAGTTTAAGACTCTGGTGCTAGCCTACAGGTCAGTGAATGGAACAGCTCCATCTTCCCATCTCCAGGCCATGGTCAAGCCCTAAACCCCCGCCCGACCACTTCGCTCTGCTGTATCGGGGCGATTGGTTGCCCCGTCGCTCAGAGGTCTCTACGGCCGGCCGACCGACCGACCGACCGACCGACCCGGTGACGGCTGTTTTCTGTCCTGGCCCCCCAGTGGTGGAATGAACTCCCCACTGACATCAGGACAGCAGAGTCACTGCCCATCTTTCAGCGCAGGCTGAAAACTCACCTCTTCAAGAAGGCCTACCCTGAGCCTTCCACTCAGCACTTATTGTATTCATATTAGTTTGTTTCTGCACTGTACTGTGACTCTGGTTTATGCTCTTAGATGCTTGTGTAAAAAAAGGGATGCACTTATGACTTCTGGTGATAGTAGTTCTCTTGAATAGCTATGTTGAATACACTTATTGTAAGTCGCTTTGGATAAAAGTGTCTGCTAAATGACTGTAATGTAATGTAATCATTTCCATATGTTAACAAACATTTTCATAAATCTTGTTATACGAAAAAAAGAAAAACATTTTCTTAATGCAAGTAATCAACTGGGGAAGTTTCATGGCGATATCCATTAGTATTCCCCTGGGGTGTCTCCACTTAAGCAGCATTTGAAGAGGCATTACAAATGTGTTATACAGTATGTTCTTTATGTAAAATGTAAACAGGTAGTATAATATGTTTAAACAGTGGCCATGGTACACTGGTTCCTTTGTCAAATCAAATTAAAACAGAAAATATAATAAATCCTATAGGGTGCAGTAACTCTTAGGTCTACAATCCCAGAGATTAGAGGAAAAACACTGAGTGCAACTGAAAAGTAAACCGTCTGAATTGATTGACTTTATCGGAGAAGCCAAGCTTTGAATTAAACGAGGGAAGTACAACATCAGGTGTCCATTAGTCTCTCATGAATATATGTATGAGCTGCACTTTTGTGGCATTTGAATCAGAAGATCAGCTCCACTGATGTTTCATTAAAGACGACATGCCTAAATATTCAACAGCAAACTGGTGAGAGTCCATCGCAATGTTTTTCAGAAGTTAGTGCTTTAAACCAGATGGAAAAAAACAAGCACACAAAGTATGTCCAAGTGACTAATTATAAATAGGTCCAGTTCTAATGTGGCAGGGAGGATAATGAGCCATACAAATGGAGGGTGTCTTTGTTCATTACGCTGATCCCTTAGTGTTAATTGTAATCCAAACCCCTAACTCTCACTAAGCCCCCCCCCCCCATTATTCCCCCCTTTACTTCAGCTACATTAAATCAGTGTGTGATCTCGCTCTTAGAGGGCCCTTCATGCTTCAATATCAGCAGGAAATGGAAACATCCCCAGCTGTACTGGAGCAATAAATACAAACATCTAGGAGATTGATTACACTAACCTTTCTCAAAAGCAGAGCCTTTACAGGACTGCACGAAGCAGGAGAGCAGGACGGACGCAGCAGCACACCGCAGGCTATACGGTGCTGCAGCACTTCAACACCAAAGGGGATGAAGTTTACAGGGAGACGTATTGGAAACAGGACCGCCACATCAACAATGACAGCATTGTCAAGCATGATGTAGAAATCCGTATTCACAGCACACATCATTAAATGCCTAGTGGCTCATGTGCAACAGAGAAGTGTAAATCTGTCACTTGCTGTAATACGGACCCCAGATGCCGTCTGCTGCTACACCAATAATGTGGGTCTCTCTCTCTCTCTCTCTCTGTCTGTCTGATGTGTTTTGTCACTCGAGGAGATGGAAAGAGAAACTGCTTATACAAAGACAATATTATTATTGGGACGCCACTGTTGTGTGACAGTGAGTGAACATGTGTTGAAGTACCTGTTTGTTGATGCACAGCCCCTCAGTAAAATACTTAATGCCACGGCACCCGATGCAGACGGGCCTATTCTTTCATTCACTGCCTGAGGGAAACATAGAAACGGGTACGTGATATAGGTCCTTCCATGATGTCAGTGACCAAACCAGGCTACTGTAATTAATGACTGATTCAACTGCATCTAGAAAAACAACAACTCCAATATATATATTACTGAATGCCATCTCAACTGGGTCAAATGGAGCTAGCCAGATATAACTAGTTATGCTGACATCCAGATATTGTTCCACTTACTTTTATGTCCACACCCTTTGTAATCACAACCTGGTTCCAAAAGAGTAAAGGGAGCTGAGAAAATGTCATGATTTTCCTTTTGTAACAGGATTTAAATAAATGTGAATAAATCAAAATGTAAAGATGAAAAAGAGGTGGGAAAGTAGAGGTCGACTGGTGCCAAAGTGAGAGAGCTGCTGCTATTAAAAGCAAGTACTGTTTGTCTTTTACTTGTTATCCACATAAATCCATTTGTTGGCTTTCATGACTTCAGTGTGTACAAATAATTCCTCGACACCGAGACAATTCAAACATCAAATCACTCACACCCTGACTCCCAATTACACCGGTGACTGCTTTTGGATTAATTTGCTCTGTGTCAAACACAAGTTTTGTTTTCGAGCTGGACCACATCCAATACAAGCCAAGCGTTCTAACATGACCGCGCAGACACATGTTACCTGGCTTTCATTCATATATTCCTGTTAGAAACAAACTAGACACAGACTTCCATCTCCGAGCACAACTGTATCATGTGATGATTGTCGGGATCAGGGCATCTTATTTGCACCTTTGCTAATCTAGTTATCAAGTATAGTCTTTGCTTTTCCTGCATCTGCACTCTGTGATGACTCTTTGCTCCAGTAAGTGGCAGTCACCCCGCTGCAGCCAGCAAGATGACTTTGCATGTTTGCCTGATGAGAGATGCAGCTCATCTCCATAGAAATGAGCATGTGTGCGTCAGGCCTCGTTCCTGTGGGAAGAGACACACATTAACACCGAGGCTGGCATTTGGTTGAAGGCCAAAAGCAGCTCCACCTGGGAGTCAGCCTGAGTATTCACATTGTTGCTGCTGCTGATGATCCAACCCACTTGTCCCCCGTCTGTAAACGGGTCAGGTTAACAACAGCTCAGTAACTGACCACTACTAAGTAATGCTAACAATGTGTTGTGTGAAGCAGCAGCTGCTCAACTCAAAGTGGGTTAAGATCTGTCAGCAGCTTTAGCATGTGAGGTGTAATGTTACCAGTGCCATTCAAAAAAATGTATTTGCTAACAGCATGTAAAGCATCATTTTATATTTATATGCCCTTTGGTTGGCAGGTTGCAAACAAACAACCCTCAGCTCAGTGCACGTGTGCATGTATGGATATGAGGGTTTAACAACACTGTTCAGAGTGTGAGCAGCAACATTTATCAAGCGTTCTGCTATCTCACACTTTTCCTCATCACACTGCAGCACATTTGTATGGATGAAGTCCTGACAGACGGGGTCAGCCACAACAACCAGGCGTCAGTTGTGCAACCCTGCTAAGCATTACCCCACTGAGCTGGCGGACGCATCCCAGAATTCACCCCGACACAAATGCAAGCAGCAGCCAAACAACATACCATCAGCATCTCTCCGGGGTGAGGCTGCATGAGCGAGAGAGAGGGATGAGCAGAGAAGGAGAAGAGTAAGGCAGAGGGGAGAACAGAGAGGAGACACCGCCATGGCCTTTGTGGTTTGACCTCTCTCTAGCGTTCCCTTAGGGCACTGGCTGTTAGTTATCAATAGAACCACTAAGGGTCTGTCTGTACCCAACATTTACATTTTGATAATGTTATCTGGAGAAGGCCGACTTCCAGAACTAGCCTCAAATTCTATTATAGCAACATAAACAGTGAACAATCGACAGAGAATAAAATTGAATGCATATTTGTTTTCATTTGCCAAAAAGGAGTATCCCAATAAGCAGCACAAGTGGCGAGTATGAGAGTAAACTCCACAGCTAAATAAATCAACATTGTGGTTTCACTATAAACATAGAAAAGGGATATAAAAGACCAAAATCATAAAAAATAAAGTGGATAAAGTGCATCAAGAGTTTTTTTAAGAACCTACAGAGACCTCATGCAAATTAGAAACAACAGCACTTAGATATCAGTGAAAACACCTTTACAGACGCAGTACACAGAGAATGTTGAAAATACAGTCCGTTCATTTTGTCCTTGGTCTCTAGGGCAAGAAAATGTGCATCAGCATGCACCCCGAATCAATCAGCAGTTCAGATAAAACACTTTTAAAACAAACAAATTTGCACAGAATCAGAATTTCAATTTCCCCTCAAATCCTGAGAAGACTATCGTGGAGTAGGATCAGAGGGAGCTGTTCTTGGCAGAAATTGGATGCTCGGTAGAGAATACATTTTACTGAGGAAGCACAATTTAAGCATACTGTAGTGTGCTACGGTGCATGGGGTCCAAACTGGAAAATATGAAAGGCTTAGTAAAGACTTCATGAAGGTGAACACAGTGATATTCCTGATGAATGTTCCCCTATATGGAGCGTGTAGCATATTGGGTCCTATCGCAGGTACATTTAAGGGATACTTAATTGATCCATAAATTATCTTTCATCAACCCACACTACACAGATGTCTGAGTGCACATCTCTGGACCTGGAGAAGAGATGAATGCGTCAGGGCATAAGTAGAGCTAAGGGATGGAATAACAATAGATCAAGGATCAGATCAATAACCGAGACACCTCTTTTGGAGGTAAATTATTATATTATAATTAATCATCATTATCATCAATTGATACGTCGTCTTACAAATCCAGAACCACGTCGAGATATTAGTAGCTTTCGTCCAGCATTTTCCAGCAAAAGCTTTGGAACAAGCCCTAAAAAGGACAATAAAGTGTGACTCAATGGTATAGAATGTCTGATGGTAATGCCACACACGCACATACATGCACGCAGTGTGTCTGCACTGCAGCAAAAAGGCCGGACCCATGAAGTAATGTTTCAACAGTGACACAGAAAACATTCGTGACATTTGCAAAACTGTAGCAGTGCCTAAAGATGATATCGATCAAAGATTGATCAAACTGTGCAACTGACTCAACAGCAGCAGAGGGACGCTTAAAGAGAAGGCCGACCATAACCCAAAGCATCTCAGGCCACACACACAAGTATTTCATCTGTAATGTAGTCTCAGATACACCGATTGTTCCTTGACAGCAAAAGGTTACACTCGGTTGGTTCCACTGATTTTCATTCAACACTATGAAACAAAAGTTAATTAATTTAGAGCAGCTTTGATTCCGTTTTCAATTAATTCTTTATGGAATAACGTGTTTTGCAATACCCAATAAACACGCTTTTCAATGACAAAACATCTCTGTCAAATTGCCAGCTGGGCAGGAGATGGTAAGAAGCAGGAGATGGAAAGTCTTCCCATCATCTAAACAAAACATGTATTCATGATTGACATTGACGGATTCTTCTATTTCTACCAGATTTAAGTCCACACTATGAATAGAGATGATGCCTGCTGGTTTTTAACTGTTAAAATCTTTGGATAAAAACAAACAATAATCAAATGCACAGAAAACAGAGGTTTTGGCACAGAACAGAACTTGGGCGACTATCAGGGTCCGATTAGGAGGAGGAGGTACGAAAGGACAACCTTATCGAAACAAAACAGAAGAAAACAACAGACACTAAAATGAATATATTTCAATAAATCATTTTTCGCGATATCCTAAACAAAGAAGGACAAACCAAACTTCCTCCAGAAGGCCGTTCTATAGAGTGTTGACCATGAAAGCAAATGCACGTCACCTCTTGTGTTAAATGCAGACCTCGGGATGGCAAGCAGGGTGATCTAAAGAGGCCACATCTGATGGGCTTAAAAAGTCCGATGGGTCTTAACCACTGACAGAATGTTTAGTAGCCATCTAGATAATATTGGAGGGGTAGTTTAGTAAATGATTGAACCTGTGCACTAACATGATGGAGTTGAGGCCTGAGGTCAGAAAGGTGATTTAGTATTTTGTGATGTGCTGTAACTTTGCTTCTTTAGTTTACAGACCTCCCCTGATGCTGCATTGTGTATTTCCACTCCAGTAAGAAGTGTCAAGAGACAACATGTCACAATGTGTGATGATTAAAACAGCGACTTCTCAGACCGCACCGCTGCAGATATCGTGTCTATAAATACTGAACTGAAGTCACATCTAGTCACGTTTTGTAACCAAGGGGAACGTTAAAACAGTGTGCTGAAGCACGATGCCTTCCACTGGTTTTCTGCTTCTGACAGATGCGGTAGTGGATCTATAATTTTAATCAGGCTTTTTGTAATCACAAGATAAAGGGAGTTAAAATGCCTCGGAGAGGACTGCGGCAAATTAGTGGACAACTTTGAAGAACATTTTGAGAAGATATAAGCAACTTTATCTGAGGGGAAGCAAACAACATGACAGCAAAAGTTCTAATTGTGGCATTGGCAACAGGAAGAGAGCAGATTACCCAAATGAGCAAAATCATAGCACACTTTGTGCCTGCATTGTATTCTGCACCACTGTCAGTGGAGGAAGAGACATTTCTCCGCAAAAACATACCGTAGATCTGTTTTCCAGACAGACGTAAACGATCCAAGCAGAAAATGCCCATGATTGTTTATCATGAGAACATATGCTTAAATGCCGCTCTCAGCAAATCCAACGGTTAAACATCTGGTGTCACCTTTGAACGGCACCACTAAAGCAAATTTCTTCCACCGCTGTCACATTGCTCAAGTTTGACCCATTTCTAAAGCAGTCACATTCAGAGTTTCTAATTCATGCATTCCTCTTCACCGAGATCGGACTACATGCTCTGCTCAGGGCTCCCACTCTGTAGCTTTATAATCAAAGACGGTAATATCTCCTAAAAACTAAAATAAATATGTAATACGGCTAACAAACCATTCCTCAGATGGCTATGATTTGAGTCACATGATGTGCACACACCCTGGTGCATTTGCACACATTTCACCACGACCTGCTTTACGTCACATTATCTCAATCAAAGCTTTTATTCCGGGCTGCCGTTACATGGACGATTAACGGCACTCCATTCTCATTAGTTTCAATAATGGATGGTGGCGCAACACTAGCATTGACACATATCTGTCGCACAAAAAACAAAGTTCTAGATTCATGTGGGGAAATTATGTTCAATTCTTGTTTAATTGACCCGTTAATGTTTACAGTGAGACACGGCTTGGTGATGTGCCAAAAGTATGCTTACCCGAGCTGTTTTGTCATCACTCCAAATTAATTTTCACGAGGGCATTTTTTTCTATTTAGTGATGGGCCAAAATATATGTCGTTTAATTATCATTAGGCCTATTTTCACTCAGGGGACCGACGCTTATCCGAGAACTCCGTTGGCAGGGGACTACAAGTCTCTGAGTAGATGGCCAGTCCGTCGCTGGGGACAGACGGAGAGTCTCACATGCAAACCTGAGAGCTACAAGTATGTCTTTGGTCTGTGGACATAATGTCCAAGTAAACAATTGAAACTCCACAGAAGACCAGCGGATCGGACAGCTGCGCTTCCAGTTGTGAGCTGACAGCTAAATCTACTGCACCATCACGCCACTGATATTATTTTTTCTGGTGACAGAATACAGAGAGAAGATTAAAATAAAGTCTCTCTGAATCGAGTAAGCCGACTGCCTGTGGGATAAATGACTTCTTTGACACATTCTTTGTAGTTAGAGGCTTCCTGTAGCGCCTAGCAGAATCTAGCTTCTCAAATCTGGAGAACAGAGGAAGTAAAAGGTTTCTCTGAGACGCACGGAGTCTTCCTCCTCACCCTTTGTTCCCAAAGAAGCTCTATGGAGGTCTGATTAACTCACTGGCCACATTAATGAGCCTCACTAGCCTGCTCCCACACCATGTAGTGGTATTGTATGACAAAACACCTTCAATGAGACATTTATAGCCTACTTGGAGAATTGACTGTCTCACGCCAAAGCCATTAGGTAGGACGCAAACAAATATGTTGCATATGATTCAAGTAACATAATCAAGACATGCTGTTGATTAACTTCTCTGGCAAGTTGCAATAATGTTGACACTGTACCCGTCAGTAAATATTAAATGACAATGCATTTCATATCTTTTCTTGAACACAGACAGGACTCGGGATGCTCTTTGTATGCCCGTCGTCAGCCACAACGGATCCTCAGTGTAGCGCTTCATTCAGAAGGAAACATGCCTCTGACCAAAAATCTAGGCAGCAGCAACGTTTAACATGATTTGGAAAACAATTTGGTAAAGAATAAACATAATTTCTAAGTCACATGGTCGATTCCCACGAGTTAATTATGCCTGGCTCAGTGGCAAAGTCCTGTTTGGAGCAGATAATCAGCTGGAAGCTCCATTGCACTCTGCTGACACCAAGCATGGAGAGCAGTCACATGGTGCAGAAATGCCGACTCTCTGGTCACATTACCCTGAAATAAAAGGCCATGACTAATTCGGCTTTTGATACAATAGGTCTCACATGAAAAATGTGTTTCACCTTAGAGCTTTTCCTTTCCTCATTCGGTCTCGCAAGCATTTTATAAATCGGAAACGGCAAGGATCAGTGATCACTAATCACAGTCCAATGTGCATCATTGTGCCTGGCCTAAAGATAAATGCAGCATGTGTAACGCCATTATTAAGCTAATGAAAATAATTGATTTGTGATTTTTTTTTTATATATA
>NW_022280059.1:4558527-4584519 GCF_004355925.1 Anarrhichthys ocellatus
TATATATATATATCTCAACTCAAACAAAGCAGTGAGGGCATATACAAGACCGACAATCTGTGCATTTATCATTGAAAGTATCTCATATCCAGACAGGCAATTTAAAGTTATATCAAAATGAGCAATAAGTGGGCCTCTGTATAGTAAGGACTGAGCAAGTAACAGCATCAACTGTAACCATTTGGCAGGTTTTTTTTATACATACATACATACCAACACCAATAATGTAGACATTTATCAGTCCACTTCTGCAGCACAATCTTTTCCCTTTTACCTGCTCGGTATCCAGATTCATATTCTCAAACACTGCACACTGTACCCGTTTGTAGCTTTTCTCACACAGTCCCTTGAGACACATAAGCAAATGTAGTCGCAAACAGACAACATAATCAGCTAAGTGCAGGAGCAACAAACAAACTGTATTATGCCATATTTTGACAGATTGGGTAAAATATGAACATGTGGAGCACAAGTGAACGAATGGATAATTCGATAATGTAGGAGTGGTTTGATCCTTTTTTTCTTTTTTCAACCATGCAAACATTGCAACCACTAGAATCCATGCAACTGGTATACAATTCAAGTAGACCAGCTCCTGTTCTTTATGAAGGAGTCCACCGCTTCTAACACACACCTCCTAGAGGTGACGTTGATACTGAAAGAACAGAATGTCCATGAAGCATCAGGTTAAGGAGGCTGAAATAAGCTCGGTGATGACGGACCTGACATGACAGCATTTCCTTTGTGTAAACAGCCAGTTACTGACAGCACCAAGTGTGTTACTCCCACATGTCAGGATCAAGATGGAGATGTGCTGTGAAAGCTTTTCTTAATTTTATAGGTCACACTGTCTTCTATTCACATGTCTCTCTCCGTTATCCATCAGATCACACTTGACTTTGATCATGAAGATGAGGGCTGTGGAGTAAGGCGACGTTCTCTTTTGTCAGAGAAGTTCATTGAATGATTCATACAAAGTGACAATTAGCTAAGTAGAAATATCCACTCCCATTTCCTCATCTCGGAGGAAGCAGCGAGTCAGCTGACGGCTCGCAGAGGGGGGGTGACTACTGTAAATTGCACATCTGGGCACGAGACAAATCCACTTCATGGTTAGAAGATAACACGCCACGGCGTGTTGCTTGTACCAAATGTGATTAGGTGCAAGACTTCTATTTCGGTTCAGAGCTCTAAAGCCTCACATGTGCAGCTGATGATCCAGCTGAAAAGACAAACAAACCTTCACACCTTAGGGACAAGATTTTGTATACATTTAATAGTATAACTCGGTTATCATACACGCTATCCTATTTCGACCAAGTAAGTCGATTACTGTTGCCGACTACTTTGTGGGGACATTTCAAGCCGAAGACGACACGTTATTCCCTTGATATTATAATATTGAAATGAAGTGATGATAATATATTATGAGGATTACTTTTGTTATGTGTGTGTATGCAAACTTGGTCTATAAACAAACAAACTGTCCAGAGTATTTTGACTCCTGCTCGTAATGAGTTTGGAAAGTCTAAAGATCCCCAAGACCCTGAACAGGAACAAAGCAGTGAATGAATTAGTTCATTTCATTCAGATTAGAAAAAAAAAAAAAAAAAAATAAAAAAAAATAAAAAACTAGCACAGAGCGAAGCACAGAGCTGTGGTTCTATCTGAGGGAGTTTTGTGTCTGATTCAATTAAGATTCACTTTTCATAAATCAAATGACATGCCTGATGTCAAATCTCTAAAACTACAGGCCAGTTAACCAACAACAACTGCAGCTCAATAACATTTTAAAAAGATACTGTTTCATGGAGGATCCTGGTCTGAACATCTAACTACAATGTTTCCAAGACGCACCTGAGAGAAGGAGGAAAACATTTTTCCATTACTCCGCAAATTGGACCCCACGAGATGCAGTTACGGATCCTTCTGGATCGTCGGGCCCTCTCTACACTTCAAAAATAACCTGAAACTTATAAGCATAGAAATTGCTGTAGTCGAGGCATTTTACAGACAGCAGGGTTGTTTTGCGTGACAGCTTTCTCTGCCCTCTTCCCTGGCTAGTATTATTCATGCACATTTTGCGATGTAGATGAAGAGGCAGATATAACAACAATTACTGTGTCATCTGGTGACTGGTCCCGAGACAGCTGGATTATATGTGGTTCATTTGTATGCACATAATTTGGGTGCAAATTGTGTTTCTGTTTACAAACATCTGGCAGAATCAAATGTGCCCGATATCTCAAATAGCTAACCACAGCAAAGCACAAATAGCCTCTTAATGATATCTGTCATTCAAATGTTTGCCACCTGTATGTGACCGACACATGTTTGGATAAAGTGCACGTTATAAATAAGAGCATGCATAAATGACTTTGAAATTTAAAAGGAGGAGTAAAAGGCAGCTGTGACATCACTCATCTGCCTTCAATGAATAAAGTGAAATGGAGAAATTATATTATATTTCATAAACAAGATGGTGCACCGTCTTGACAATACGTGTTGTAAAAAAACAGTGGCGACTACAGTGGCTTATTTCTTGTGAGCATTTGTCTGTGACCATAGCACTGCACAGGGAGAGGGGGCAAGGTGTCACAGACTCCAGCTATTGCAGTACAACTCGTGTCCGAACATGCCAAAGGCTACAATTTGTCTTGCTCCACAGAGTGGATTTCTGTTGTGCCAGAACAGGTCATAATTAATCTCTGGTGTGCCAACAAGGGGAGGCCGACTATTGCAAACAGGCTCTGTATGGTGTGGCATTCCTGCAGATGGTCAAGGCAAATGGCGTGAGCTGGCTCTACAGTGTCGGCATATCAGTCGGCTGCAGGCGCTGGTCACACCATCAGTTCAAACACTCCCCATGCTTGTTTGGAAAGTGGAGAAAAGGCATAGCTTCACACAAGATATACACGTTATTGAGTCAATATGAATCAGGGAAGAGGGTGATGGCCACGCATACTCATACTCGAGTTAGGAGAAGGTCCAGCAACAATACTCGTCGTCTTTACAACACGCTCCCACACACAGCAGCAGCAGCATGTGTTTCAACATAAATACAGTTTGAATGTAATTATGGCCCAACAGATAAACTATAAGTACTCACAAAACACTCCAATACAAGCAGGTGTGCACTTCTCCCCTCACTGACATCATCCACACCGGTGTGCCTCATTTACAAGGAAGTTGGGACTTTGTTGAACTTGAAAACTTCACCCCTGGCTTTGCATTAGCATCCCCTCATCCCTCAAACCACCTCGTTACAGTGTGCATGTGGGACTTTTGAATACTGCTGGTCACTCAAATGTTCCGGGGCACTTATATCAGTACGGCAAAACAATTGATAATCATTTGTACAGCCTCGGCGTCAAAATAGCACAATGTTGCCATTATGTCAGTTATTGTTGCCATTGAACAGCACTCCGGGTTAGGAATAAAGCAATAAGGTATCATAGAGTGAGAGGAGGGGAAACACGTTTACTTACCAAATTCAGCACCGTTTCAACAATATCCCGGTTGTTAACCTCTCCAACCTGGATCAGTCCGATGACAACAGCAAATTTCATTCGGATATTCCGGATCGGGACCGATGGATTGATAATCCCAGCCGGGAACACCATTGAACCTGAGCCGGACATCATCGTTGTCTCACCGGCGGCAGCGGAGACTGCAGCCGCGAGTTGCCTCTGACCGGGAGGAGGATGTCGGTCCGAGAGCGACATCGAGCCCGGCATTGTCACCGGTCTCTCGCTTGTCATTTCCACCCGGACCGGGCGGCTTCAGACTCCAGTTACACGCTTTCTCCTGGCAATAAATCCAATCACAGCTCTGGAGCACCAAAAAATTTAAAAAAAATAAGAATAAATGAGAGAGGAGAACACTCGCGAACAGAAAACACAAACAAGAAATCACTCTCTGTCAGTAAAATCCACTCCCGAGAGTTCCGGTGAGAGAGTCCGGTGTGTTTTGTTAACTGAGCAGAGCGACCAGCGATGTGTGCACAAAGCTGTGTGTGTGTGTATGTGAGAGAGTGCCGCTCTCTTAAATGCGTGTCTCCCACGTCTGTGCCGCTGTCACCGCCATGTTGCCGCCCCCTGCCTGCGGTTCCACTCACCACGCGTGCGCTGGCTGCAGTGATGGAGCTGGAGAGCTCTGTCCACCTGGCAGGTGGCGAAGCAGCCGAAGGGCGGAGTGCTTCGTGGAGAGTCCAGCATGCTGGCCGAATAAAAAAACAAAAACAAAAAAAGATTATGCTGCCATCCACAGCCATGTCACAAGTCCTGTCTGTCTGTCAATTAAGCCAATCCGGCTGCAAGTTAAACTAAAACGAGCAATATTCCGCATAATGCGTACTTAGCTACAGCATGGGAATTTAGCTTCATTCCGAAACAAACTTTATAGGAGCTGAATTTAACATTCTGAACATGAATATGGCAGCAAACAAGTAAAGACATAGTGGAGTGTTGTCCACCTGAGCAGAGAAATAAGGCGCTTTCCCTGTGTAGTTGTCGGGCTAGCCGCGTGTGCTTTTAGTGCATTGAGGGTTAGCTCGGGCCTTCTGCTTTGCATCGGTTTCATACGGCGGTTACAGCTGATAATGACGTTCCGACCGGCAGCATCGCTGCGGAACCGTACACACACTTCCCAGGGTTCCCCCTCAGGTTAACACTGTTAGCTCGCTCAGCATTTTCGCATTTAGTTTGCACTGTTTCATCGATAGTGAGCCGCTGGCACGTTGTTGAGCGGTAACAGAAACGACAGCCGGAAGTTACCTGCATAGCTACCTTTTACCTGCTGTTGCTCATACCTGTAAGAATAAACAATATTGTATAAATGGAAAATAATTTGGAGTTAAAGTAATACAAAAATTGGCTTAATAAAAAAAATCTTTAGAAAATGAGAAATGTTTATAGTTACCTGTAGTTTGGCTGCGCAGGAAATGCACAGGTGCACCAAATATTATTAATTATGACTTTGCTCCATTTTGGTGTCCCAGTTGTGAGCTGGCACACATAAATGGAGAGATTAATATGATTAATTATGCCTATCAGTGCGTTAGAGCTGTTGGTGCTATGCTTGAGGTGTTATACATTTTAAGATAAGAAGTTTTGAGATATTAAGTTTTGATGGTAAATATTATTAACTATTGCTTTTATACTTAAAGGTTATTATATAATTAAGATACCTTTCTGCAGACACTGAGCCATTCAGGACGTTGTTATGATTATTATTATCCTACAGTGTCTTCTTTTCTTCACATCTCATAAATGTGTTCTAGTTTCATTACAGTTTGCTCTCCAGGTGTGTACAGTCTATTGATCAGTCTGTGAGGCACAAATGTTGCCGGGGATAGTCATATGCAAAGCAATACAAGGAATCCTATTACAGAGAGATGTATTCCCTTGGTCAAGTTTTCTCTTAATGATCCTGATGAGTTGCTCTGCTTGTTGACACATTACATTGAATTGGTAATTACAGACAGAATTCAAGCATTTACCGGCATTGGTGAAAATTCATGAATTGCATGGTTTATTGCTGAACATTTTGTAGAAGATTCTGGTTTCCATCCATCACTGTTAAACACGCATGTTTCCATTTACGTAATTATATTAATACAATGTTTGTTTTCAAGTGCATTATTTATTTGAATAATGTGTTTTTTTCCTTTTCAATGAGGAAAATACTTGCATGTAGATTCATTGCATTGTATTGTAAAAGAACAAAATGTTGTACTGGTATTTTACTGCCTTTTGTCTTGAATGTTTTTTGAGACAATCATGAGGAGTGGCTTCTCCAATAGCTCATGTGTGGCCAATTTTGATTTGCCCAAAGTCATATGGACAATTGTATGCAATAACAAATAATAATGACCAAAAAAAAGCCACCAGGTTCCCGTGGTTATATAAAAGAGACTGACACTGACAGCTTGGCAACAATCCTGTCCATCGGCCTGACTGACAGCCAGAAGCTGAGCTTGCATTTCATGACCTCACTAAGCTGATCTGTGTCAGCAGGGCTTCAAAAGAGGTAGACGTAATGTTCGCCTCCATACAGCTGTACCTATCATTATCATTACTGTGCACTTTTAAAACTTGATTTAATTTGTGGCAGTGCAATGCAGAGCAAATTATTATTTAGCTTCTATTTAAATTGAATATAATTATCTCTTGTTTATTGTTGTAACTATTGAAATGATTGAATCAGGTTTACTTCTTACATTCTGGATCTTAATTACTTTTATCATGTTTTTATTTTTAAGCACTTTGTAGCTTTGTTGCAATATCAATAAAGTTATTATTATTATATTGCGATGTTTTTTTTTTTATCCCACTGTGGTTTTATCTTCTATTCTAAATGTTTGTCTTTTTTTCAGAGTGCTATATCTTTGGATCAGCAAATGACTTAGAGGTAGAGTTCAATAACAGCATATTAGGGAACTGAAGCAGATCCAGACTCAATAACCTGTAACGTTCATGTTATGATTGTTTGGGTAAATACTTGTATACTTCCATCATGTCTGAACTGCCACAACCTCCAATTTCACCTTAGTAAGATAAATAGATACCACATGTGAGAATTTTTCATTCATCAAGCAAAATTTATTTTAATACAGGATGGGTAAAGATTTTTCATGGCATCCTTAAACACTGAAACAATTACTGTAGTTGCTCCATTAGTCCATTCATGACATGAACACTTCCCATCTTTGCAGTGGATAGCTATCTTCCCACTCTCACTACCTGTTGAAAATAGCTGAAAAAACGTGGACTTCATTGAAATGTGCCTCAGGGGGAAATAAAATGTGACCACAGTAAAGATTAACATTCTGCTGATCAGAAAGGGCCATCTAGTGGACAGAAATGACAATCAACCAGGTTTATGTGTTCTGCCCACACAATCTGTAAGGAAAGGCAGGCCACAACTGATTACAGTCTGCATTAGATTTTACTGTTGAATCACTGTTATGTCTGCATTAAAAAATGAGTTGCAAGCTCCAATAAGGTGTCCATGTCCAAGTCCATCATCCATGTGGACTGCAGTCATGTATTTCCTTTAAATGTCCAGTAGAGGTCCCTCTCATCCCAGATCAGGGAGAATTGTTTGTCAGTAGTCCTACATATATATACTGTACATGATTGTTGAATGTCAACATGTTCACAAAAGCATTACTGACACTGTTTAATATCAATTGTCCATAACAGGTACAACAGGATGTAGACTCTGTCGCTGACCAGCTCAGACACTGCAACAAAACATGGAGACAAGCCAGCTGGCTGCTGGAAAAAAAGCAATTATTTTTGCCACAAACATAAATGAAACAATGCAAAGTGTAGGCATCAGTTGTCAGTCGGCTCATCATCCAGCTGTTGAGCATCCAATGAGCACATGCAAAAGACAACCACAGGCAGCAGGGGCACCAAGTGTAGAGGGGGAGCAGGGTCGTCACAACTCCTTCACAGGTCAGTAGACGTCCATCATTTCTTAAAATTGTCTTTTTGATGTGGCAACGAGATGAAGAATCACTGCGTACAAACATTTTATGATTGTGATAGTTTTATTTAAAAAATGATGTCTCCTGTCCTTTACTGCACAATCCAGTACCCTTAAGCAGGTATGATCAAGTCAAACCTTAAGTCATTCTTTTCACAACCATAGGAGGTCAAAGTTGAATAAAATTACACCCATTCCAAGATGGCAATACTGGAGCAAAGTAAAACCAGCTTACAATTTTGTACCATGTGTACTAGTACAGAAGGGTTGACACAGTGAAATAATCAATATATAGGATATTAACATATGTACTATTCATCCCTTGACATATATACAATATATACATCTTGCTTAGATGTACAGTATATTCACACACATATATACAGAGTCTACATCATAATAATTATAGCTTTAAATCTGAAATGAATAACATATACATGCTTCCCAGAAGCGTTTAAGAACTTGAATGTCCTAGACATTGTAGATTAAAGTAACAGTAATACAATATTATTAAAGATAATAATTATAACATACAGGTTTAGCAACATAATGGTAAATAGAATACTACGGCTAAGGACATTGGCAGGATGATTAATTTCCCGCTGGGTAATTATGCTCAGCACCTATAAGATGTCCTCTTTTGTCATTGTGCAAGTACAGAGGAGCTCAACATCATTTTCAGAGCATTTATACTATGGAAAAAAAAAAACGTTTCAAACTGTGCTTTAGTTGCGGGGTCTTGTCTATGCTTTGTGTCTGCCTGTTAGCAATGACTCAAAGGCTCAATCTTGATCTCAAGGCTGAGCAGACACAATTGGCAAACAGTTCAGATTTTGGTCTCTGGGCCGTCTGTGATTAGTGGCTGAAAGGAGTTGCGTATCCGGGCAGCTTCTGCGGCACAAAGGTGACCAAAGGCTTTGTTGTACCAGTCTGGAGTCCTTCCCCTGAAATCAGAACAGTATAATCAATATCCTACAGCCTACAGGCACGTACAAGGAGCTTCAAATACTCATCTTAAAATGCTAATAATATCACACGTAAAAATGTTTTGATGTATTTTATGAGTATAAGAAATAATGCCAGAAGAGTTTAGTGAGAAAAGAGATTTAATAAGATTTTTGTGGGACTTACTTCAAGTCCACTCTGCAGATGTGAGTTAGTCTGGACTTTCCTGAGCCGCAGGGCTCCAGCAGGTAGTTGGACTCCAGGACTATAGCTCGTACCCCTCCAACAGGAGGACAATCCTCATACTCTATTGACACAGAAACCAGGGAGCAGGTGCCTTTGGGCAAGTCGGTCCTCCATGTTCTTGAATAAACAGAAAGAGTTTGAGTATGTATCCTAATAAATAATACATCATGGCTACTTCCAAACAAAGGACAACATGTTGCTGAGTGTTTTCTTTGTATCACCACTCACCTGAGTACTACAAAGTCCCTGCTGGGATGAGGGGGCATGCGATTGAGGACGTACTGAAACACCTCGGTCTGCTTGTCCAGTGTCTCACACACTTTCCACTGCAGCAGGTCCACATCCCACAGGTGGCGCTCTCGTAGCACACGGTTCAAGACTACAGACGGTGGGGCTTCCACCTCCACGGACACTCGCCAGCGTCTCAAAGGGTTCCCATCTCCCACCTGGACGGGCCACACAAAAACCATCAAGTTAACTTATGTTTTTGTATTTCATCTTAGGAGTTGATATACTATCATAAATGAAGCAATCCCAAACTAACGCCACAATCAAAGGAGGAACACCAACCTTCTTGTAACAGAGCTCTGTGTTATCAGAGCTGCTGCAGGACACCCAGTATTTGGACTTCTCCCGGGCCTCTTTGAGCTGGCTCTGAAGTCTCCCCTCCATGTGAGTTTGGTACATTCCATTGCCATCCTCCAGATGCTTGCACAGCTCATCAATTGTTGGTGCATGCAAGTCAGCCTCCACGTATGAATTACGCGACTGAGTAACCATCTCATGAGGGATCTTATGGGTGCATAAAAGCATGAGGTAAGATTCACAGCAGCTTCACACAGAAGGGAGGCATGTGGATATTGCGTCCAGGCTTAAAATGCTTGCATCATCTCAACTACAGGTTCTCGTACCTCAAAGAGACGGTTGCACTCTACGATCATATGAGCAAGACCCTGTGTTGCTGCTAAGTTTTCATTCAGATCCTTCTGGTCTGGTCTGCCAGTGGCATACTTCTTCTGCATGGCCCTGGGGATTGTGGGGAGAGAAAACTTATTAGGCCAGCAGAGTTCCCAGGTCAATGTCTCCACAAAACACAGTCTATAAACACTTCCTCGTCTCTGCAGGAAACCCCTTTGATCCCTTTAGCAACAATTTCAACACGCTAAATTAGAGAGCTTCGCTTTGTTTGTACACAGCATGATCTCATAAAACACTGAGCTTTATGCCATGTCCTTTCAAAAGTGGCCCAGAAAGAGAGTAATATATTGCACCCCTGAGGGATGAGAAAACTCTGTAACCCATTTTATGGAGTAATAAGGGAAGCTAATCATGCAGGAGTTAATAGAAAGCATGCATGCCTTGCTCATTAGTTAATGACGGGCAATGTTGCCGCCCCAAAATCACAGACATCAAGCTAACTAACACAAGAAGACCCGAGAAGAAAAAAAAAAGTACCTTGGCGAGAGATTGTCTTTCTTGAGTATGTTGAGGTGAAAGAGGGAGGGGGCCAGGCACACAGCGATGTTCATGGGCGTCATCTGGTTCTCCTCCACAGAAGAAGTGACATCGCTGAGGAAACAGAGCAAAGTCTGCAGCACCTCTCGGTTTTCATCTGACATCAGCATGATGGCAGCCTGGACAGCTTGCAACCTTTGGTCTTTCGGCACATCTGCACATATGATAGAGAATTGATTTCTATTATTTCCACAGAAAAGCAATCATGAAATGTCAAAGGTCATTTACTAGATTTGAAATTGCATCCTCATGCAGCCACGTGCACTCTATGTTAGTTCAGGTGCAATGTCACAGTGCCATCCCAGTTTAAACAAAGCCAATTGAGACAATAGAAATTAAAACCCGCCATGGGACAAAAGACAAGCAAAGAGCCATGTCCTTACATTGGTAGATATGGAGGAAGGTCTCCCCCAGCTTGCTGGTGAGCAGAGGCTCAGGTAGATCTCTGAAGAACTGCTTCACCATGTCAGCCACATCATAGGCAGACTGATCCTCATAGTTCACATTGTCTGGAGAATTCTCATTCATCTGCCTGAGAGCTTGAATTCGAGACTTCACCCCTGATTTACGAAAGAGACCCACCTGGAGGAAAAACAGAAGTGTTATATTATTAACATGACAGCTGGCAGCAATATGTGCATCTACACTGTATAGTTATTATACATACATTGTATCTGCCTACATCCTGTTTCCATCATTGTTCATAGAAATGTGACACCACATTATAAACATTAGATAAACCCACCCATTGGTTACATCACATGTAAAAATGCAAGTCAAAAGCAACGTGAGAGTCTGCGTACTGAGGCTGACCTGGTCAAGACACTGGCTCCTCAGGTACCGCAGGGCCTGCTGCAGGCCGAGGGGCAACGGCTGTCCAGAACGCTGCACATGCACTATCAGGGGCACTCCGAACACATTCTTATCCTTATAGTCTGGTACCTTCATTCTCTTCATAAACTTTGGCACTGACCTAGGAGAGACATCGTCACAACATCTGTGACACCGTGCTCCACAGTAATTCATTAAGGCCTATTTATACCATACTGGACAAACACAAAGATTAACTGTACTCATATAATCATTTTAGCAAATATAGTCACATACCAAATCAGTTCAAAGAGATAAAACGAGCCTTCACTAATGAAGAAACCCAAGTGGATCTTGGAAGGTAAAATTAGACTTACCAGGTCCAGCCATGCTTGTTGGACATTGAGTACTTCTCCATGGTTGCAGTAAGGCGCAGCAAAGAAAACCTCTGCAGCAAACTCAGCTGGCCCGCTGACTGGTTGGTGATCTGCAGTGATGCCACTGAGTGACTAAGGCGATTAGCTATCTGAAAGCTGGGCCATCGTAACCTAATGCCATAAAAGATGAATGAGCAAAGAAATGAAAAAATCTCATTTTTCTTTTTGTTCATAGAATAACTTAAACGAGGGTTCAGCACTTGCAATACGATTCCATGAGTCTTACCGATTAGGTCTTGTGAGTGAAGCACCTACTCCAGAGTCCCTCCTTTCCCTGAGGATTGTGGATTCTGTCTCTGCAAGTGATACTCTGTCTCTGTCCCCATAACTAGGCGTGGTCTGGCTTTCTGTGACAGAATTTCCCTCAAAGTCCAATGTGATCTGACTGGAGGACTGAAGGCCTACTGTATGTTCCCTCTCGCCGTCCAGCTGCGCCAACCCTTCATTGACAGGCAACACATTCTTAGACCAGTGGTCCACTATCTGCTGTAGACCATTGACATGCAGCAAGATATCATCCAGGTGAGGGAACAGGTCCTCCTTCTCCAGGTCTATCAGGTCTCCAGTGCTGGCGTACAGATGCGAGCCAGGGACGTTATCGTACACACTGATGCGGCTGCCTCTGGAGCAGCACTGGGTGACAGGCCTGGATTCCTTCCTACATGAAATCAGTGGGGAGTCCAAGTGCATGCTGCCTGTGTGCCAGTTGATAGAGGCCCCATTGGTTGGGGACAGGCTCTCTATGGACAGTGCTTTGGGGAAGGTTCCTGGCTTGTGGTCTTTGGGAATGTGGACCACCAGGTCTTCATAGGAGCAGAATTCATTCCTGCGGTTTTGTTCTGCGACTTCATTCACTTGGGTGCCTGAGAAGATGTCTACGTCCTCTAAATACATGCCGCTACGCTTGTGGTCAGCCCGGTGGGGTTTACGCTCTTTCAGGCTGGGGGTGCTGACAGCGCTGCCGCTAGAATGGCTGCTACCCTCACTACCGGACTGGGACGGCAGAGCTTTGTTGGACGGTATTTCTGGAGCCCCACCATCTCCATTTATGATGTCGACACATTGCAGCGTCTTCAGCGCCCGGGCCTCCTGCTGAAGCACCGGAGAGCCGATGACCAACGTCTTGCGACCCCTTCCCAGAGTTCCTCGGGAGCGCAGTGTCTCCATGCGCTTCAGGAAGTCTTTAGCACGGATGCGGCTTGTCGTGCCGTGCTTATCAGGTAGTGAGCTGTAGTGAGCAATTTCTTTGTGGATGTGGGGCATTGTGAGCGAAGTAGAGTCTGGCATTGCAGCAGAATCGGAGCCGGTGCGGTTGGAGCAGTCGGAGTCCTCTGTGCTGAGGCCCCTGTGGCCGCTGCCCCCGCTGCTCTCACTGTGCAGAGAAGAGATCTCCGGCTCCGAGATGTCCGTCAGAACACTCTCGCTGCTGGTGGTGGTTCTCAGAGGCACGTCGTCCCTGGAGGGCTGACCTTCTCCGTGGTTTCCCAGCAGACAGTCAATGTCCTGTAACCTGGACCAACGCCGGCTGCTCCACTCAAAAGTCCATTTGTCACTGATAGCAAACAGGTCTTCTTCATCAGAGTCTTCACTCTGGGGAAAAACAAATCATGCTACATTAATTACTCTGGCATATATGAATTAATTTGGTATTTTTTATCTTCTTTGTAGGAATGAATGTTATATAATATTATATAGGTCTCCTCATAACTACCCAATTAAATTATAATAAATACAATTAAATTAAAAAAAGATCAGGCATACAATGATTGAGATTGACATAAAAATTACTTTACGGCTGTTGCATATTTTCAAATTTTTCCACAAAAGATAAGTTGTACATTTGTCCTCCTTGTATTGTGAGTAGAAAAATCATTCACAACAACAGCTGGCTTGCAAGGTAAGGCCTATATAGCGTCACGCAAGTCATCTCTTCTATGCCATAAGGAACAGTTAAACAGGAAATGCAGGAAATAGCGAGAGGATGCGTCTGCTCAAAATTAATAACATTATACAATCGGCCAACGGTGATATAACACCAGACAAATGATTCCTTTGACTTGAAGACTTGTTCCGTAAAATAGACCAAGAAAGGAAAAAAAATCATTCCTATAAGCCAGCAGGCTACATTCCAAATTGGGAACAGATAACAAGCAATCCCACTCAATAGGCATGAATACAACAATGGTACAATCTCAAATAGCATTGAATCTAGGTTAAAGGAATAAAATAGATTCCCGCATTATATTTGCGTTGGTGCAGGGAGTATGTGCATAACTTAAGGCAATCTTTGTAAGAAAATACCATTTTTTACAAAGGCATTGACGTTTTATAGGAGGTTACAAAACACAACAATCCCTCAGAGGTACATACACAGTGCTTGATTTCAGAACAGTCTAAACACAGAGAGAAAGCATAGAACCCACTCTCTTCGCTGAATTTTTTTTCCTACCTTCTGAACCATCAGTGTTTTATAAATATGTATTTTTTAGCGGGAGTATGTTTTTCCAAAATGCATATTGCGTATAGTGTTTGCACTTGTCATACAAAAATCCACCTTAAAAGCTAAAAACTACAAGAGCATCCTTTTCACATGAAAGCATGTCATGTATAGTCCACACTTACTTTCTTTTTGGGAAGGTTCACGTCAAGTTTCATAGAGGCACACTTGTTCAAGGTGTTGAGTCGCCTGAAAGAAATAATAATAATAATAAACTTAATTGATGCTGTGCCTTTCAAAACAAACTTGCAGAGTACTTTACATGGTTGAAACAGGAATAAAAAAAATCTTAGGACTGTAATGAAATAAATCAGAGAATTACAACAATACAAGTTAAAATGGAAACAAAAAAAATAGGAAAAAATATCATTCAAAGGATAAGACAGGTGACATATGGGTTTTGTACCAGCTGTAGAATGGCCCGAGGATGAAAGCTGTTCTGAACACCAGAATAGCTTCCTAATGACCGCTTCAGAACTAAATCTCATTCTGTTTGCTATTTAAGTGTTAACCAGATCAGCGTCTGCTCTGGATGTACAACCAGACTCAGGAAAATTCAGTTTGTCCGTTCCACAGTATCCTAAACCTAATGAAAACGGTAATGGGTGGTTGCTCTGCTATCTCTCAACATTGGATTTAAGTGATTGCGGCTTGAAAAGTGGTTTGCAGTAGTTTGAAGACGGGCAAATTGAAGGTAAACCAATGGATTAGCTAGATTTATGTTCCAATCACAGCCTATTTTTCTGAAGATCTTACAGATGCACCGGTCTTCGATGCTATTTTGCACTTGGCATGCTAATCGTTTGATCCGTTCATCATTTTGAGGGATTTTTTGATTTTAGTTGTGTCAGACAAGACGTACACAAACATGCAGTTTCAATCCTGAACTCAGTTGTCAGGGAAGCAATGTCATGTTTTCAATATTTGGAAACAAACCTACAGCCTACGCCTTGGCGCATGTGCTTGGTGGTTAGAGGGTTTGTGGGTGTGCAAACTGGGACATATATAAAAGGAACAGAACTAAAAATGTACATGAACCAACAAAAGCATGGGGGAAAAGATGACGGCATTACAAAATACACTCCAGCTCACTGTGACTTGGCTTTAGACAAAAAGTAACCCTTGTGGTATGATAATAACAAGCTTTACCAGCTCCAGATATTGCTAACAGTCTTTTTTTTACAGATTGACAGTATTTTTGTGACAGTGAATGGCCTCAGATGGAGGCTGTAACTACCCCCCAGTGCTGTAGACAACAGGGGTTTAGCCACACGCAAAGTTCTCATGTTGTTACTGTAGACAGTGGGACCCAACGGAAAGCGGGATTTCTAAGTTGGGGGGGGGCCCTTTATTCCACAGGCCTAAAGAGCTTTGAATGCGGTTGCTAAAATAGGAGGCTGCTCAGCCAGGGATCAGAGAGAGAGCACTCGCATACATGAGATATCTTTCACTTTCAGTTCAAAGACACCCACAGTATGTGTTGGGTGGTATTTATTTTTGCGCACACTAAAGACTGTAATGGCGTAACTAACAACAAAGACGCCCTTATGTTACCATAGAGATGCCGGGAAGTCGCGGGCAAAATCCCATTGGAGGTGGAACTGTTTCCAATTGTCTTCTATTTATCCCGTGGCTAGTTTGGAATTTAGATGAGTTGCTTTAGGGTTGTTTAGAGTCACAGTATATTGAGCCGTGCGGGGCGACCCTCGCGCTCCTGCCTGCCTGCCTCTCGGGATGGTTGCCATGGTTACCGTGGTAACTGAAGTGCCGTTTTCATCTTGGCTTGAAAAAAAGTACACGAGCCGTCTCGCCCCCTACAAGGGGGCGATATAGAACCACCAGTTGTTCAATTAGTGTGCACTTTTATATTCATAATACTGTCTGGCAAAGTGTGAAAAAACACGTGTTTCACGTGCAGTTATGTCAGAAAGAAATCTTTAAGAGAAGATTTATGCCAATGCTCCTGCAATTGCAGTTAATCTTCTTATCCTCACGAGACTCTTTATAGCCAATATATGAGAGTATGCTTTCAACATGATGAGATTGGTTTTCACTCTCGAGATCACGTCGGGATTTTCACATAGTAGTTCCTCTTCCTCGGGGCGAGGAAATGATTTGTGGCACTGACTCATAGACGAGCCGCTCTCTTTTTCAATGTCAATCATCATAAACATCTGGTTACCTGCACAGAGGTTCCACGAGATCTTTCTCCAGAAAGTCGTGATCTCTTTTCACAGGAGTGATGTCAATGGGAAACTGGGAATCTGAAGAAAAAACAAACAAACAGACATTAGAGAAAGTGTCATCCATGGAGTGAATGAATGGAAATAAAGATCTGGAAAGCACATTCTTTCCAAAAGTGCATTGAACGCTGGGAGACCATCAGACTTTTGTATGTGATGCTAATGAGCAGAGGCAGAATTTGCCCAAATAACAGCGCTCAGGCTTGTGCAGGCATTACGTCTTTCTCTGGGTATGGGCCCCCTCTTACATAACTTAAGAGACCGAATCCAGACCCTCTGAATCTAACATTCCACCGCATTCATGTGAAGTCGTTAACTTTTTATGAAAAGCAGAAGCAGCAGCGAACGCTCAACAAGGCTCGGCCTGTTCTTTAAGAGGCAGACATTCAGATACACTGTAGGCTTTGAAACATGACTATGTCCTAATAACAGATTTCATCATTAATGTTCTTTCTCAAACACGATCCCGTGTTATCTGCTCTGCACTCCATCAGCCGTTATCAGCGCACATTGCTCGAGCTCTGTTACAACTATCTTCAAACTGTCGGCAAACAAATATATTGCTCCGGATCACATGAAAAGTCTGGCCTTGACACAAAGATCTGAGGGAGTAGAGCTACTTTGAGCTCAGATAAAACCCATTTCTTCCCATGACTTCAGTCTTTAAGCACAGAGGACGTGTTTATATTGTAACCGTAGCTTGGCCAAGATTAGACTTTAAAAGCTGCCGATGTTCCGCTTGTTTTGTGGTGTCTGGGGATCAGACTGGAGCCCTAGCTCCGAGGCATCCTGAGGACAGTTGTGTAAATGAGGCGCACTATGCAGCCGATGAATACATGGTTTTGTGTAAAGTGTTGAGGACTAGGGCGACTGACTGGATGACTCTGTGTACCGGGATTCACTCATTATCTTACATTCAAGCTTTAACAGTGTTTCCTTTCACAACAGATATAAAAAATAAAGATAAAAAGCTGAAATAAAAATGCTATTTGTGGTTTATCACAGAGCCCTTTTATTGGTGTGCTACTTCATTAATCTCTATCTTTTAACCAAACAACTTCTCCCCCTCTTTGTGATGAATGTGTGTGGGAGTAGACTGAGTGCTTTTATTACCTTCAAAGAGTTGAGCATACTGGGGAAATCCTGCTGCCCGCAGCCAGTCGCACGCCTCTTTCGCCTCAATTTCTGAAACATAAGAAAGTGTGCGTGTTAAAACAGGGATGGAAAAGTGAAACTCAACCACATTAAGTCTATTTCGTAAAAAAACCCTCAGCACCTGGAAGCCTACAAACACAACAGACTTTAAGGATGGACAGACCTGGATGATGGTCAAACTGTCTGATTATTCTGAGACAGCATAGATGTGATGACGACCCTGCAGGTCAGTCTGCTTGGATGGAGGTATCCCAGCTCACTCACATGAAACAACATGGGACCTTATATAACCATGGCCAGTCTTCTTTACTTCAAAGTCAACGTGTGTGTTATAAGAAGAAACTGAAGACTTTAAATGAAGGCAAAATATATGAAAAAAAAACAGTCTCAAACACTGCATATAGAGCCAGAAATAAAATCATGCACAAACCACAGGACAACAACAAAATGAAAAGAATGATACAAATCTACAGATCAGCTTAATCATTACCTTTATCACAGCCCCCCGTGACTCCTTACATTCTACAAAAAGCTATCATATCGCGTCTCAGATAAACATATAAGCCCGGCGGTCAGGATCACAAGCTGGTCCTGCTGACCGACAGAGCTGGCCGTCTGCAGGCTTCAGAGCCGCTGATGACAAGCAGAGGAAACAGACCGTTGGCACCTTTCCATTAATGCTAATAGAGTCGGGTGCCATTTACCGCCTCAGTGAGACATGCTGTCTGCCACACCGGTGCTACAGTAAACAGTCGGCTTTACGATAAAAAAAAAAAGGAAATATGTAATTATGTTCAACAAATAGCTAAATAAAACAACAGGATCAACAAAACTAAAAATAGTTTCACCTAAAATTTGGACACTAGTCATGTCTTATTTACTCTTTAAATATATGTGGAGACAGTTTTCACTCACTTTATCGTAGCAATTACAGCCAAAACAATTAATTGATCAACAGAACATTATCCGGAACAATTTTCATAATTGATTAATTGTGTTGGTAATTTCTTTTAAAGTAAAAATGCCTGTTCTGGTAACAAATGTGAATATGTTCTGCTTTCCTCAGTCCTATGATAATGAACTAAAGTTGAAGACTTTTTTTTACTATTTCCTGATGTTTTAAACAATTGATCAATTTATTGAAAGAAATAACTGATAGATAAAATTATGAAAAAAAACAAGTGTTGGTTGTAGCCCTAAAAAAAAAACATCTACTTTAATAATCGGGAAAAAAAAGTATTTTTTTATGTAGTTTGCTACAGAGTATTCTGTAGCAAACTACACAAGCAGTTATTTCCATCATTAACTCTGCCGAGTCAGTAACATTATTGAGAATTAGAAATCACAATGTGGCAAATGACATCAATCATTTAACACACATATTTTTAAAGCCAAGCCAAATCTAACACGAAAATATTGTTACGAGTACCAGTGCTTCTTTAAAAGCCAGACAACTACTTCATTTCCCGCTGCCTCTTATTCTCATACCTGTGATTTAGCCAGTTTTCCACAATGCTAAAAAATTCCAGGAGCATTTAAACATCACGTCCAAGAGAAGTTACGCATTAAGCTGCACCTACGGGTAACAAGGTGCTCTCCCATCACACATCTGAGGTCTCTGTTCCACTCCCTGTCTGTGCCTGTCACACTACGGCTGAAACATGAACCGCGGCCATTCATCACACAATACTGTGTAATTACAGTGACTGTAACCTTGCAATGAAGATACTGCTATCACCTGTTTTGGTTTTTTTGGGTCAAAAACACTGTTTATTCAGGACTCACCTGTGCTGCTTCACGTCTGTGTCGCAGACAAATCAATGAAAAGTGACTTTGGTCTTCAGGCTGACCAACAACTGAATAAATATTAACAGTTCCCTGTGTCCTTGGATGGCAAAAAAAAAAAAGCTCTACTGTTTACCCCCGTAACCAGCAGTTGAGTCAACATGTGTACGCTGCCAGGAGCCTCTGCTGCTGCCCTGTTCCCACCTGTATCACCAGGAGCTAAATGCTCTCCATGCAGCTATAGGCTTCCCTCCCAGGTGGATAATATCAGTATTATGTAGCTGCAGCACATAGTGAGGGTGCTGCAAGGTCCTCTTGTGTCCCATAGACGCAGGTTGGACCACTGGGAGCAAGTAACATGAGCTGGGAATTCCTCTCTGTTTGGCATTCTGTAACACGATACCGAGACATTCTGTCCTCTCATCCTCTCTCTAAGGAAATGTCCTGTGTATAAAAGGCCGGGTCGGGCATCATGCCAAAGAATGAGGACTTGTGTTTGCTACCCCACAACCCACAGCACTAAAACTGTGTACAACTGTGTGCAACTGTAATTTTACACTGTACACAGTGTAAAATTACAGTTGCACAAAGAGATGAAACCCCCGCTTGGCTGTGACACAATGGCCCAGAATGTCAAAAAGCTGTGTACGACTAAAGTATCTGTGGCAAGGGGCGACTCCTTCCTGCACAGTTCACTGTAAGCTACGTTCACTATCAAGAACGTTAGGCCGTGCAATTCGTTGCAGAGATGTGGCATGTTGCAAAGTGCTGCAGGAAAAGATACGGCACACTTGGACAGCGCTCGCAAGCTCTGACAAAATGATGACAGTTTTAAAAGGTAGTTCACATTCCGCCCTCACAAAATATTTACAACCAACTGCATGGGTAAAAACTTCCAGGCATTTTATGGCATGCTTTGTTTTCTCCTGAGCTGTATCTGTCTGACAGCAAAGCTTTGTGATTAACAGTAATCCCTTCCTTTAGTGCACTTTTGGAAACAAAACTAAACAAAACAGATTTATTCATTCACGTTTATGGTGAATAACCACAAGCCATCATCATCATCATCATCATTGACGCACAGGCCTTAAAATGTCTACTCTCCATCAACTAACTCCATGGTTTATTTCTGGGAACAAATTGTTGTGTACTTACGGGATATTTTCATCATACAGCCAGAGTGGTTCATATATCCGTCAAGACTTAAAAGAGTCTCTCAACATGTCAGAGCATCTTCATTCCCACGCTGAGCCACATTCCAGCTATCTCTCTGAGCACAGCTTGCAGTTTGAACTCAGATCCACGGCTCCTTCTTTCCCCTTTCTCTTTCCATCTACCCCCAACCACCATGTGCCTGTCCCAACACTAAATCTCTCCTTCAACCCACCCCTTTCTGTGGCGGGCTCCCTAACGTTCACCCTCCTCTCCCTCCCCCTTCAGCTTCTTGTGCCCGACCCTCCTACCCAGCTCTGCCCACGACAACTCGTTTATACCCCACTCAGCACATTTTTGGCAAGGATTTGAATTCTTGTATTTCAAGACCCTATTTTGAAACGTGATGAATTTACTACAATTTCCTGATGCGTGTTCTTTGTTTCCAGTCATTTTGGCCAGATTGCACGATGTCGGCTTTTACGATCTTTCAAAATGTCATCCAAGAAGTGTCATCACTAACGTGGGAAATGTTTCATTTAAACAAACAAAAAGGGAAGCGTGGTTTTGGAGAGTCCAGATGTTTTTCCAGCAGGTCACCGAAATGGAAAAACGCACGCAGCTGAACTGGGGGGAAAACCATGACATAAACTGTCAGCAATCAGCAGCGGTGAGTCATGCTGAGGCACTCGGCTCACAAGACTCCGCGCTCACATCATCGGAGTGATATATTCATCTGCTTCACCTCAGTCTCAGCCTCACTGTCTGAGGCAAAATCAATGAATGAGAGCAATTGTGTAATCTGTGTCATCAGACAGTGTCACTTGACACAAAGCAATGAATAACTTATTTCAAGAATATGTGGAAAGATATCCTGAAATGTAATGAACAAACAAAACTTGCAGAGAAATAATGAGGAATTGTAAATATATATTATATATCATAGAATTATATTCTTAAGTCATTTATTTCTTAGTTAAAAACATCTAAAAGCCTCTCAAATATTTGAGCAAGTTTCGCCATTTCCATCCAAGCTACAATGTAAATATAAAACAGGAAACAAAAATATATATACAGTGTATATATAATAATATAGTAAAATTAGTGCTGGGCAACGATTAAAATATTTAATCGCGATTAATCGGATGGATTTTTTGCGATTAATCGCATTGTTATGGCAAAGTTCAATAATGAATTCAAAAGTAGTGTATTGCGCACTTTTATTTTAAAAGTACTGCTATATGAACAAAAGGGCAATAACATTTGGTTCACGAGATGCAGGTAGCATGTTTTATACTTAATGTGAATATAATTCATACTTTGTTGGCATCTTATTCTGAAAACCGGATGTTCGTCTGAAGAAACCGGATGTTGTCTCACGTTAATCTTTCCGCTAACTTTCAAAGTCCTTCGCTTGCTCCCGATCTGTGTCATTTAAATGCGTTTACTGTGAATTTCAGCATATAGGTGCACTAAAATTACTGACTATAGGATGTTTGCTGGCTTTTATCCCACTGTTCTTGTCATCCTCGTGTTGTTATGTATATGTATTGTCTCTTGTCTTTTAATTAAAAAAAAATAAATAAAAAAAAAAATAAATTATAATAAATTTTAAAAATGCGTTAACGCGCGATAAAATAATTGTCGGCGTTAATTAATGAATGCGTTAACGCGAAATTAACTCGTTAACTTGCCCAGCACTAAGTAAAATATAATAAAATATGAATTCAATTTGAATCACAATTAAAAGAAGCTTATAAGCAAACACACTGTTTAGCAATTTAACTTATTTAACAGTCCAATGTTATATTATATCATTAAAAATTAGATCACAATAATATATGATGTATTAGGAAAACCTATTAGTTTGTGGATGAAATGAGCGGCACTGTAAATGACTTGGATTTGTCGTGGCGCTACAATTACATAAGGACATCACATCCATCCATAATTCCCTACAGAGTAATTACTATTCCATATGTCGCCCGCTGCTACTGCGCCTGTTGCTTTGCGACGTTTCTGCCATTTCCTCTTGTAAAACACAACTCTTCTGACCTACTGGGGCCAGGGGCTGGGTACGAGGCTGCGAGCACAGACAGAATGACGCGGGCAGTCCACTTTAGTCACCTTAACAAACCATTCAACAATAAATACACTCGGCACATATCTCAGCTTTAAAAAAGCACTCTAAAACAAACTGCTTGAATTTATAAGCACCAACAGTGGAGACCCTTACAAAAGTAAGTGTCTGTCCATTCCTCTCCCCACACACAGCACACCACCGCAGAGACAACTGAATGAATCAGCCAGACGCATATGTCAGTCAAAAAAGCACACAGACTGTAGCTGAGCACTGAGATTGTTGAGATTGTCTGTACCAAAAACACCTGGAGAAAGACGGAGCGAGCCAGCAATATGGAAAAAAAAAAAGATTCCACTGGCGGGTTGGCTGGCGGAGAGGTGTCGTCACGCTGGGGGGCATGATAGAGACCTCTCTTTCCCTTTATGATGCTAATTGCATACAGACACCCACTCACAGTGAGCAGTCAGCCTTACTGTAAAAGTAAGACGAGACAGAAAGCCAGAGGAAACACACTGCCCCCTCTCCCAGTCTGCCCAAAAACCACAACATCTGATGTGTCATGCCCAAAATAGTCTCACATTTCCCTGTGCCTCACTGTCAGTAAGTGTGCATAGGGGAGCAAACGGGAAGCCCTAACAACAACAGCCAACAGATGGAGATGCAACATGGTTGCTGATAGAGGAGGCACAGGAGATCTGTTCTCATTTTTGTGAGAGTTCAGGTCGTCTAAGGGGAATGCTGGCAATGCACAAGATGGATTAATATTGCAGTGCCCCGTGTAATTCCCCAAATGTCGTGGGAATAAAGCCTGCTCATTTTCAAGAGCAGGTTTTAATTAACAAAGCCCCACATGTCCCTCACACTCCAACATCCTCGGCACAATATGCCCCAATCATCAGCGTGGCAGGAGGTGCCGCTCGCTAATATCTCGGCACGTCCTTCAGTTCTCAGCTTTCTCATCATGAAGGTGTTGAGACAAAGGACAATGGCCAAATCTAAGAGATTATCTGTCTACAAAAGGTGACTAACAACACAATGCCTTTGTGGATGTGACTTTTTTCTTGACGCAGTGATTGACACATGAGCTGGCTGGCTCCGCGGGCCAGGAGTAATTACACAGAGTGCCGGTGTTGAATCACCCACGGACTTCCAGCCCCCTCATTTGATCCCGTGGGGCACACAGGGGACCTGTTATCCTGCAGTCGGGGTGCAGGTTTAAAATGATCAGCTCTAGGCTGCGTTGCTAAGACACCAAAGCAAAATTTCTTCAAATACAAATGAGCTAGCAAATCCTGGGCCGGCATTTGCCCTGTGGTCCACAGTAACCTGTGGAGAGATCCTTTCAGTGGACCACAGGTCTCCAGTAACAAGTGCATGTACTAAGCAGACATCAATGCCTCCTGGAGGACGGGGACTTGAGGACAAACACAGAGAAAGCCCAGAGAAAGCCAGTGCCAAGGAGGCATTAGCATTCTGAAGCTGCGTAGGCCAGGGTTTCACCGACATCCACCATTCATTTATACAATACAGATGAGCCTTTCATAGCACATATCATCATTATTTGCTTTTTCAGTTCTTTGTCTAAAAGCCAGATCCCAGATACATACTGTTTTAAGTATGTACACAGTCTGGTTTAAGAATCGCAGTATTTTTGAATGACTCCACTGGTGAAAGACTGTCTGTCCACCTTTCACTTCGCAGCAGACACACACACACGCACACACACACACACACACACACACACACTCAGTAAGAATTTATTGATTCTGAGTGTAAATAACAGCAATGTGAGCTCGGGAGCTGCTGTTGTTGACCATTGCCAAAGCCTGCTGGGTCAAAAGTCATCTGAGCTGTGTTTTTCTCTTGAGGTCCTGTATTGAATTTAAACAAGGGCAGCACAGCTGTGGTAACACTCTCCTTCACCTCTGAAGGACACCCAGAGAGAGGTTTCTTTCATCTTCAGGGGTAACAACCCATCAAACTCTCTCTCTCTCTCTCTGTCTGTCTCTCTTTTTGTCTCCCTCTCAAGTCTGGAAACACACCAGCTTCTGCAGCATTTACATGTCACTAATGAATACCAACGACATTTAAATACCTGCACGTTCATCTACATTATTCCCGAGCAGTGTTGGTTACCAGTAGTCTCGTTATAAAAGACAAAGCTGATTAATTTCTTTCACACAGTCCTCTGTGAGAACTCAACAACGAGATGGATCACTGCTTGAAGGAGGGCTATAGTTAGAACCATGGGGTCAGCATCATCAAGTAAACAATTTGAAATGACGGAAAATCACTTAATGGGGGGGGGGGTATCAGAGAGGCACGGTCTCATCCTACCACAAATTTCGAGCGAAGGATTATATTTCAATGATCACGAACCCAAACTGCAAAATGATAGCCCACAGGATCAGGTTGGGTGTCACAGCCAGAAGACAAATACCAGGTTATGCTGTGGCCTCTGAACAAGCCAAGGCTTCAAAGTTCAAACTGTTTGTGCTGCTGCGTTTTCATCCAACTCAATACACCGTCTCACATTCACTCACTTTGGAGAAAATGTTCTAACAACCACATGTTGATTCCCCAGCGACGCTTAGCAAACAGCTAACAGCGAAGGGGAGTGTCGAGTGAACCGCAGCCTCACAGACAGGTGTTCTGCTTCTTCCCCCTTTGGTCACACTACAGGACACTTTGGAACATGACTTCCAGCAGACACTTCAAGAGAAGTGCCCTTCACTAGAAAGGAGACCTCTGACCCCAAACCTTTGAGGAAGGAGGAGACGTCTCAGCAATTTCCAGATCCCCGTGTACCTCCGCTTTACTGCCAGCGACTCTGAGCAGAGCAGAAATCACCAGAGCTTTCTGTGAAATACATACTACAGTGACTTCCAAGGCCCGATACATTAGCTAAACGCTTCCAGACACTGGATTGCAGCCATGTTCCCACGCATGTTTAGGTGTTTTCACAACCATCTTGGAGGCCTTTATGAAGGATAATGCTTTCTTTGGTGATAAAAAACATCAACGTTGGCGATTTCCTTTTTCATTTCATCCAGGCATACCTCCCCAAAACCCCGGACTTTTTCTTCACCCCGGTGTTGATCTTGCAGAGTAATCACTGTGCTAAAGTTGTTCAGTTGGGGGTTATTCAGTCCATCCACAGATAAATACATAACACAGTGCAGAATGACTAATGCAGGCTGGTCAGTGATAACACACACCAAAGGGCCAGCTCTCTCTGATGATATTGGACCGTTTTCTTCTCGCAGAAATGGTGATTTTTAGCCAAATAGCCATTCTTATCTTCATGGTGTTTTTAGTTTTAATTCCAAAATATATAAAACATTTTTTATTAAAGTGAGATCCTCAGAGTTAATAGCAATCTGACAAATCATATAAACAGTAAGACAGCCTGGTGTAACAGATCAGGAGAGCTATTGTATCTGCCGTCGGTCCAACAGACTTCAGAATGGGAAAGTTCAACCCTGGACCTGCCTGACTTTCCCCCAGCTTCGTTTTCTATCCACTAACATCCCCTTGGAGCTCTCCACTTCCCTCTATCTCCTCCCTCCTTCTCTCCGCTTCTCTGTCTTCCTCCTTCTCTCTCGGCAAGATTCTGATTTGACTTTTTTT
>NW_022280059.1:4584619-4618351 GCF_004355925.1 Anarrhichthys ocellatus
GTTTGCGTGTTGTGGTCTCTTCCCCCCCCCCCCCCCCCCCTTTGATAGCCTATATAAACACTGTAATTTGGTTTTCCGAGAGCGCCGTATAACACGACTAAAAGGAGATGACTATGAATTACTGACAAACACTCAGCCAACTGAGGTGAAATCTCGACTCCAGCATGGAAAGAGACTGACTGGAAAGCTATCAACACATGTTTTTGTACATCCTGGCACCCACACAAATCAAATGTCTCATGATGAGAGACCTTTTGAGTTCAGCAGATGCTAATAACTACAAAGATACTGTGAACTAACAAACAAGGTTTCATGTGCGACCACAGCCCTGTAAAGTACAGGATATGGGTAAAAGAGAAGAACAACATTGCAGAAGAAACTCCTCTGAAGTCGAATCCTGCGGAGCTCCATTAGGTCCACCTCCCTGCTCATTTGGACCGGATCCCAGAGGGCACTACGTGGGGTTCCCTCTTTCTCTGGGAATGGCCTCAGAGAGTCAGAGGGTAGAGAGGGGGCCAATGTCAGAACAAGGGTCCCTACCGTGAGAAAGCCCTCTCAGGACCTCCACAATAAAAGCATGGAGCCATCCCTAGGGACGCTGGTCCTAATTAACAACATCAAAGTGAGCGGCCCACAAGACATGCCTCAGGAGCCCCGCAGCCCTCATGCAACAGACTTGTGAGTCGCAGCAGAGATGATGATACTGTCAGCGCGTGTCGTTTTGCTCGATGAGGTGCGGAGTATCAAGAATGCTACCCATTGAAAGAGCTAAGTGATTGTTCTGCTTTATCAGAGCGTTCACGGAGTCTCTCCCTCACACACACAGAGCACTAATAGAAAATTTGCCATGCGTGGCCATGAATGACAGGCTGTGTTCAGACAGTCACTCCCTGACTAAAAGGCCTATAAAGTGAAGAGACAGCGGCTGAATGTCTGTGGCCTGCGTGCATGCTGCCTTTGCGCCTCTGTCACTTTTTTCCAGCTAATGACATGTAATGTACATTTCTACCACAGGAGGGCAGCCAAGTGCTGAAGTCTGGCATGGTGTACATGCAGATTGGGGGAAGATGGGCTATGCTATATGATGGATACAGACTGTCCAATATATGTGAGGCACATCAACCACCATCTCAAGAATGTAATGTGCTTTTAAGTGAAGAATGAATAAATGAAAGAGTTATCTAATAAATACGAATTAATTTGAGGCACGTTACTCATCACCTTACAGTTATCTTCACTGTCTTTTGATATTTATGTAAATCTTAGATTCTTTAGATACACACATGTGGACGTTTGGATCTGTTTGACAAACACAGGGTCATAAAATGTAAATGTAAACTTGAATATGCTTCATTTATTCAGCAAAAATGTGCTGCAGCTTCCTTATGACTAAGAGGGTCAAAACATATTCTGTGTACTTTTTGCTGGATGTATGTTAATGAGGGCTTTTTTCTCCTTGAATTAACATTTTCTAATGTGTGGAATGTAAGAGACCTGAGAAAAGGAGAAGTTTTCCATCACGGCTCTGTTAATATGTGACTTTCCGTTCCTGTACCAGTGCAGCCGAGGCATTTCTCAAATCTCCTCTTAGTGAATGATTAGCCCCACACATGTGGCAGCTGTCAGCTAAACTACGCTAATTCATGCGCGGGAGAAAGATTTACAGGAAGGACATGAGCTCAGCCTGCCACCTAGAAGCAAACAGTGGGAGTCTACATACGAGCTTTATGAATGTGACCTTTATAGACCAGACGTTGGTTGGATTGAGGCAGTTTGTTCCCGACCATCAATAAGTTCTTCAATCATTTACTATTGGAAATACCAACAGCCAACCAACTGTCGGTACATTCTGACTTCGGGATTAATGGCTGAATTTTGGGATGTACAGTAGTGAAGCAGAAGTACTCTTTTGCGACTTTAGTCAAAGAATTTGTAGGATTTAACAACATGAATGATCAGGACTCAATTGTAATGATAGGCATTAAACAATCTATTTTCTTATTGTCTTCAGTGTCATTTTATCCCACATACACCTCGGAAAGGTCGCCAATATATCACATTCCCATTCATACAGACATGGCAATTATACGAGTACATGCAAACATCGGCATGTCCCCAATCCATACTACGTACTAAAGCTACACAGTATGTGTTAAAAACTAGCTGTGGTAGTTAACTGTTTTACCATTACATTTTGTCCATTTAATACTAACAGGAAATTATATATAAATATATAAATACAATCAAACAGTCCCTTTAAACTGTCACTGCCAATTAAACTTCAAATAGACAGAGCCTCTATAACGTGTACTTGTTTTCCAAGCTGTCCCCCCAATTTATTAGAATTTTTTTCCAGCTGTGAGCAGCTTCCTCTGTGCATTGCATTGTGGGAAAATAGTGTCCATCAACATAATACATATTTATTGCCTTTTCAACAGAATCATTATATAATTGAAGAACAAAACAAGAGTACAAGTCACAGATTGAATTAGTGAAAGTGCGATGACAGTACAGTGCTAGAGGTGACGAGCAGCTAATCACATTTTAAGGATTACTTGTTGGCACCCTGTCAGTATTATTTACTGCCCCCTGAAGGTAGCAAACAAAATCTGCATGGCAATTACATCTACAACAGAGAGGTTCATGAATAAGGCTACATCTTCGCTAATCACCAAACCTCCATTTGAATGAGGGAGCAGTTATATTTGTTTCACACACAGACGATCAAACGCGTCACATTTTGAAGCAGACCCCTGATGAATAATTCAGTGCTCTTGAGAGAGCAGTCTTGAGTAGGAGAGGACAGAGCCTGGCCAGATTCCTCACCTTGAAGTGCCTTTTTTACCGTTACAACTTCTCAAAGGACAGAACAATCCAACCCCTTTCCAGAGCTGGTTTATAACAATTACCCATCTGCTATACAGAAGACGAACAGAGGGACGAGGGTAGAGCTTGTCCTCTTAATGAGCTGAAGTGTTCCTGTCTTCTCTATCTCAAGTGTTTAAAATCTTCGAGTGTGTAAGTGGTGTACCATTATCCTGCTCGGAAACGTTTTGCTTCTTGCCGAGTAGGTTTTCTCTATAAGTGCATTGACACATTGCAGAGGATTTCAACTTAACCACCGGTATAAAGCAGTTAGTGCATATGCGCTGTAGAACTGAGCCAACAGACTGTTGCACAGTACAAACACTGACGGCAGCATGATAGCATGATAACCTGAAAGACAAAAGCCTTTCAGCCCACGCAGCCAAATAAAAGGCACGCTTTGTAAGTCCAGGACACAGACCGATTCATGATAAGCACACAGCTGCCACGCAATAACTTGTGTCAGTTGACAACAGATGCACGACATCCTCAGCCACGGCTAAATGCACGAATGGCCTTTCCAGGGCAGAGATCGGAGCCCTGCTGGCTGCACCAAGGTCAATAAGTCATGAATAAGGGCCTTGGAGGGGTCACACTGGACAGAGCTTCTTGTCCGACGCACAATGAGAAAAAGAAGCAAACAGCCACAGTCAGCGAGGAAGCTTTTAGTCACGGCGTGGCATTCAGCTGCTCAGGGATTCCATCGGAGCCTCAATGAAGTTTACAGGACTTTTCCGTGGCTACACAGGAGCACTTATAATCTGCGAATAGTCTGGTTGGTGCACAAGGAAAACAGCTGAAAACCATCATCTAATACAAGAAATATGTGAGTCCTAAACTATATATGGACATAATACTATCGGATCATCCGTTCATGTGCTGGGATTTGCTGAAATCCCATTTTGTGTATGAAACACATCTCAATACATCCCTACATTTCCTGATATTCCAACAAAACAATTCCATACTCGGTACCACAAACTACAGTAAAGTACAAACAATGTCCCCAATATAAATAAAGTATTTTAGAAGTAATATATGCACAAACATGCACTGTACATTTATCTATTTGACAGTTTTGCTATGAAATTGCGAAAAAAAACAATTCAAAATTAAATTTATATTGATTAGTTGGAGTTAAAAATTTGTGAAAGCAAATAAAAAATGTAAGATATTTTCCTCCATGATGGCAGAAATATGTCATTGACTCGCAAATGTGTTCAACAGTGTAAAAAAATAGGCGTGAATGTAGGGCATATTTGACATATGCAGTATGTTAAACGCATGAGTAGCAACACCAAATGAAAGAAATCTTGAGAATCTGATGGGCCGAGCAAAGAGCAATCGCAGCAGACAGAGCAGAAAGCTGCGAAAACACAGTTCCCAGAGTGATGGACTTTGGAATACTCCCCCAAAATATATTTTAAGGGAAGGAGACACATTCCTCCACAACGAAAACAGGCCCTTTCCCTTGCACAACAATCTCACTGTGCAGCACCCAGACGCATGTTTCTTCCCCTCTTACGTCACACAGCTGTGCATTTATATCCGTGGACTGTCCAAGCTGATGAGGTATACTGGTCAGACAGTAGGAACTCGTCGGTCTTCCGTCTGTCCTGGTACTTCGTCAGTAGCTATTCATAGAGGACTAAACGAGAACCTACACACACACACACACACACACACACATAGCTCTGGGTGCTTTGAAAAGCCATCAAATCGGAAACATGACTAAGACCCTAAAGGCTTCCCTGGAGGGTGAAACAACACATGAGTAACTCTGCCCATCACCAAGGCCCCCTCTCACTTTCAACCTGCTATGTCAACAGGGCTGGCCAGCTGGAATGCAGGAGCCATACTGCAACACATGGAGATCCATCCTGTGGCTCTGCAGTCAGTTTCTTGAAACCCTACCTCGCTGTTGTGCCTCGTATTTTAGATATGCACGCATCACACAAGGGGTGATATGAGAGGAAATAAGATCCATATAGGGCTAAAACACTGCTCTCCTGAGGAAAACGAAGAAAACCTGACACACTGCAAGAAAATTGCTCAATTAAGGCATTTAAGGCAAGTCTGATTAAAACACTTTAATTACCAAAATTAGGCTAGACGATTGCTTAGGATTGCTTAATTATAGCACTTAGGACAGAAAACGAAAACAGTGTTATCTTTTTTGTTTTAGTCTTCTATCTTCTTAGAAACAGACACCTTGGAGATAATTGTATTATCCGCCATTTATGAGGAACATTAATAAAGTTTTAACAAGCTGCTTAATATTATGTGGGATTAATTCACTGGAAAGTTAACATTTACTGTCACTTACTGCCTTTTGGTTTTTGTTAGTTGAGCTAGGTACATCTCACATTTTAACACATCCAGCTACATTTGCAGCAATTTGATTGTTGGAATATTTAATACATATATTTTGCTTGATTGGAATATTAAAGACTAATTTATGATATTGAGGATGAACAGTTCAAAGCTTAATGTCTGGTTTCCAAAGCAGTTTAAAACCACACAATGAAAACTGTCAAATTAATCAAAAAGTTAATATTCACCCATGTGAGATCAAAGCACATGATAGTTAAAAGTATTTAAAGGTCCCACCTGACCAACACACAAGTAAAAACTGTTCAAATGACCTGATCCTAAAACCCCACTGCAAACATGTGCATGATTTTCTGTCCTTGACACAGATCACCTAAATTGTTGGTTTGCTGTCCTACCAGACATCTGTAATCTGAAAGCACATGCCAGGTTACATGACCGCACACGTCTGCAAACATCTGATCACGGAGATTTCCTCCCGAAAACAAGCGTACGTACACACAGCTCCGGAACATCTTCACACATCAATCCAAGAAGTGGGGCTCTGTGTATCCTTTATAACGTCATGATGCCTCATGCCCTGCCTCAGTCCTCTGTGGTGATACAGGAAACTTTGCCCGCACAAGAGGCTGCATTATCTGACTCATGCTCTCGTTAGTGTGACTGAGAGGACAACTATGCTTGCGTGTTGGCCTCTCATGATCTGAAGATGATCAAGCGTCTTCTGTTATGAAATGCAGCCACCCTTTGATCCTGCGTTGGGCTGCTCACGTCTGCAAGAGGAGTGGTAGTAGCGCTTTGTCCTCTCTATTGTGATGCTGCCCTGCCCCCTCCCAGGACTGGGGACCTTAAATCTCCAGGTAAAAGCAAAAGTGAGAGGTTACAGCCCTTGGAGAAAGATGAATGGGAGTTCGGGCTGCACTTTTGCTCTCCTGGCTGCATGCAGCAGTCCACAAATGAGCTGAGGGCTTGTAAAACTGTCAGGCCAGACATTGATATCTCTTGTTTACATGTGGGCTCACCTCGTGTTGGTCCTCACTGGTCCTATAGCTTATCACCTATCAGTGTTTGTTACAGTCAGTCAATAGTAATTATTCACCACAACTGCACCCTTGACAACCTATTGGCTGAAGGTCAAGTGTGGCTTTGTCTGCAGAGACACACACACACACAGACACACACACACACAAACACACTTAGTTACCACTATATTTGTCTTTTATTGAATTCCGCTTCCATCTGACAAAGATTGCACAAGAAAAAAAGCCAGAGATATCAACTGTTATTTGTCAATCAGCTGATCCCAAACAAACACAACGATGCCCTTGTTCACTTGGCACTAGGTTGTCCCGTATACTGTCATATTTATACGTATGAGTCATATCTCACTCACTCCATATTTTGACTACCAGCTTGCTTCTCTGTTACTCCTAACATTCCGGGAGGTATGACAAAGAAGGATTCATTGAAACAGAAGACTTCACAGCCTTCTCTGCAGCCTCGTCTCAAAAAAAGAGGCTGATTTCCAACCGAAAGACCAACAGTCCCAACTGTCACTTCTATCCAAACAGCTCTCTCCTACCTCCAGCGATCTTCTTGAGTAGTTGCTGCCTGGCAATGATCCTGCCCAGCCGGTACCCGGAGCGTCTGTGGTGATGGTCCATTCTCAGGTAGAAGTCCTGAGTCTCTGGGGTCATACTCCCAAGACACTCGCTACCTGTGGACTCTGGGAGCTCCCGAAACATATCTGAAACACTGTACCCCGAACAAGCCCCTTGACCGCTGGCCGATGAGACACTCACCCACACACTCTCCCACCGACAGAAAACTTCACATACAGGCGCAAAAAGCCTAAAGTGAGCTGAGGAGGAAGGCAGAGCAGAGCTTAGGGGGAGGAGTGCCAACACGTCAGGCTATCTCTGCAGGTCATGTGACCACAGGGGGGCCAATGGCAAGGAAGCTGTGGGAGCACTGCCCACCTTGCTGTGCTGAATCCAATGTCTGTGTGAAGGCTTGTCGACTTCCCCCTGCTCTGGAGGGAAATATAAATACCATTGGAATGCCTATGAACTGAGTAAGGAGAGCAGGAGTGGAAGAACGACGGGTGTGGGAGGGCTTACAAAAATAGTGTTTTTTGGAGCCGCCCTGCACTAGAACAACTCTTCTGCTGTTGCTGGTCACACAGGTGCCAAGTTCACTGGGCGAAAGTGAGTTTGTGGCATTTGAGAGAAGACTGCAGAGGAGACAGAAAGAGAGGGAGAAGCTGTTTTCTTGGTTGGAGAATGCGAATATATCTGCTCCCCCACCCCCACCACATAACCACTAGTTCCAGCCAACAGGAAGGCCTCTCAGCAGGTCTCCTTGAAGTGTCACCTCCTCAGGGGAAAAATACATTTTAGCTTGAATACATACGAGTGATCCCTTTTACTCAGCACAAAAGGAAAGATCAGCTCCGACATGTCATCTGTTCAGTTTCGATGGCTGTTCAGTGACAGGATTAAAAGCCTCCTGTGACACTTTGTATCTATCCCCACTACATACTAAACATATATACAGTAGTATTTAGCAAATAGCAATGTTCATGGTATATGGTTTTTGCGAGAAGTCCTTTGCTTTTCCATTTTGTACCAAAAAGAAGTGGTTTAAGATGTGCGCACACATCAATCAAACTGACTCTGAATGAAGTTGTAAAGCTACTGTACAAGACGCCAGTGTACTTTTCCATTTTCTACTAACAGGAAGGGATATAAGCATTATGGACATCAATCAAACAGCAATGGAGGACAGTTGTAAAGAACAAAATAAAAGATTTAGACTGGAGGAATTTCAAAAGAAATCATAATAACAAAATGCAATTTTAATATGTATCTATATTGAGATTAAGACATGTGAACTGGGATAAAATGATAATTTGAAAACAATGTCACTTTAAACATAAAATATAACTGTTGCCAATTCAAGATCTTTCACCAGCATCCACAATTTATTTTCATTTTGTGCAGCTCTGAGTAGCTCCTCCACTTATTCGTGCATTGCATTGTGGGACAAGACTGTCCATCACCAGCAACTCAGTAACTAATTAATTTAGTCACTTTTTTAGTGCGAACCTGCTTTTTCTACGTAAATTGTATTTGGGACACAGTCTGTGCTGTTACGTTTAGTGGTAAAACAAAAAAAGAGTCAATTAAACACCTATTTAGTAACGAAAAAAAAGAAGCTATTTGCACCATTTGTGAGGCGTATTTTTTAATGAAAACTAAAAGCTTCTCTGATTTAAAAGTCCACACGTATCGGCCAGTTTCCAACAATCTCCTTACACCTGAAGCAAAGTCCACATCCGCACAAGCTGACCCACCCAGCACCAGTCAGGGCCCCTGCCACTCTCCTTGCGACTGCCCTGGCGTCAGCATACAGGCTTGCCTGTGTAGCACAAGCATGGCGCCATACATGTGAAACGAGCACGAGTGGGCAAGCGACCAAATCAAACACAGCCCCCTGTCTGTTTCGCTCCCTGGCTGGCAAAATCCACCCTAGCTTAAGCTCACAAAGACCACAATTCAGCAGCACACTTCAGAGCCCGCTGCGCGTTTTCATAAGCAGCTCCTGGGTTTAATGGCCCTCTCCACACCTCTCAGGTGGAACTATTCAAAAATGTGATTGTTACTGTATTTCTAAAAGGTACTAGGTGATGATGTGACACTATTCAGATGATTTCATCGGGCGGTGACTCGTTTTTTAACACACACACACACACACACACACAAACACCTGCGTTCATTCATACTGTAAAAAGAATCGTTTCAGGTGTCGGATTCTAAAAAAAATGAGTGGCAGCATGTTGGCAACAGCGCCTTCACCCTGAACCCACTTCTGTGTTTTCTTCTTCCCTCTCCATCTAGACGGCGAATTTCACTAAGTGCATCATACGTATCGTGTTACGGAATCAATCACCCACTGCTATGCAACATCATAATGAATGAGATTAATGGTGTTTTCGTGTCTGTCTGCACTCAAATACCTCGGCGGGGATTGTGAAAGAGATGTGAGATCGGCAGCATTCCCTTTGGATGCCCCTGTGTTTAACTTTGTGCCGCATGCCATGAAGAAATGGCTGTGGTGTGTCCTTAGTTGGAGTGTTGTGTGTCAGGCACAGTGACTCCAGCCCTTATCAAACTTGTTCCAACACGCCTCTGTCTAGCTTTCACAGCTCAACTACCATACAGCATGGCAACCGGAATCCTGACTCACATTACAAGCAGACAAACATATACCGAGGCTCCGTCAGATGCCAGTTTGACAGCCCGGATTATACTGTTATATCCAAATAAAGGCAGATATTGTTGCTGCGTGATGACAAACTAAGCCGTGTTGAAATGCAATTGTTGTGCGGGCATTAAATGCATGTCCAGCCTTCATTCAGTCGCCGCTCCAGCACTCAGCTTATAGGCCAGATGTGATTACAGAAGGGAAAACTTAAATTCTGAATCATGGACTTGAAGGCCACAGATGACGAGTATGGAGGAAGTTGAGTGGGGTTTAGACACTCCTCTGAAGTGGTTTTGATTCAGCAGCAGACACATGTAATCTGCGCTGGGGCAGTTGTGGCTCTGCCGTGGCTATGTTTCCTGTGGTTAAGGCTTAAGAATAGCCCCAGTGTGACGGAAGATTTCCAACTCACGATCCACCAAAGGTCTGAATTCTGAGCTCAGTTCTGGAAAATAAATCACGCTTTTAATACTGCGAGATCGGTTGAGCTGCTGTGCAGGTAACCTGAAGCGTTTGAGAAGCCCCTATCCAGCGGACGCGGTGGCAACGGGAGACCTTTTACCCACTGTAGCTGTGACTCAACTCTGTTAGGATCACTCCATGCGTAATTATTCAGACCTTAATCTCATGTGAGCAAGAACTCCTCGAGCAGCTGTGTGTAACTAGGTTTCCCCCAAAACATACCTGTGTCCCAGTATATTCTCGCCTGCATATTATTAACTAATAAGTAGTAATAGTAAATTATATTAACTATGACTAAAAATAAAATAATTAAATAGTATATGGGGGGGAGGGTATGCGTCTTGCATTACATTTGGGGGTTACTAGATTTCACATCAATTTAAATATAGTGACCGTGTCATGATTTCCAAGTATGTGAGGGATGGTTCTAGCCAAGCACTTTGACTAACACGGCTGATTATAACTCCTAAGTAGAATTTACAATTCATTATGAAACACAATGACTGGCTGCCTGCTCGTCGATGATCTCAACAATGAATCTATATCAGTACTTGGCGCCTGCTTTCTGTGACAGTTAATGCCTATTAATCACACAGGAGTAGATGAAGCCCTCCGTGTCTTTTTACATATATGCTCACTGCAGAGTTAACTTCAACAAAGCAGCAGGATACAGACACAAACAATAATGTGTCACTCATAGGCTCCACACTTCTTATCTGATGGATTGACAAACATCATTTAAGTCTATCAGGTCGGAGTGTTTGCTTTGGTGTGCAAAAAGATTTCATGCGTCTCTCTCTAAAAACTATAGATATGAATACTTGAATGCGAATAGACCACCATCTGTGATTTGACACACATTACCTTCCTTGTTGATTGGCCATATCATCTACGATGAGCGAGAAATGAGCTGTCAGGGGTCTAAAACACCTGACCTACATTTTGTACCAATCCAGTATTCCACCCTCTGATTTTCTTTGAATCCGTTTTGGAAATGAGTTTTTCCCTCTCAGCCCAAGGTATTACATCAGCCTTGGATACAGCATATATATATATATATATATATTCACATAATATATATATATATTTCAATCAATCTGTCAAGCCAGCCAGGTGCATCATGTCTATATGTGTCCTCTTGTTCGCTGTGTTTATAAGCAAGGCCTCAGGACTGAGACTGCCAGATGTATGGCCCTCCTATCACTGAGATACATACTGTACTGTACATGGAAACAAATGCCAGATGTATGTGTCAAATATCCAAACAACGCAGGACTCAGCCGCTGCATCAGTCTCATGCCTCAGCAGGCTGCACGGCTGAGCCGAGCATGAATCACACGTCCTGCACACAATACAACAACCTTGCGTGAAGATTTAACAGCTGTATCTGTTTGTATGATAATCAGCACTCAAACTCATCCTGATGAAGACAGAGCTGTTTTGTAATTCATGTGACTTTCCCGCACCAGGAGCTGATGTGGTCAAAACACTGCACCTAGTGGTAGACAGAGGTTACTGCACAAAGGATTTTCACTTTTCACACACATTCTAAAGACCTTTGACAGAATCATTGCACCAGGCGTAAACCTCTACAGCTTCAGTTTCAAATGTATCCCAGAGTAGCTTTAAAGCTGAATCCAGAAAATATTCACACCCGATATTCTTGAAAGCAATATCTTGCTATATTGCTATATTCTAATCTGCGGGCCTAAACGGCAGCAGAAATTAGAGGTTTCTAGAAAGTTTATGCATAATTTCACTTCACATATGGAGGAAATATAATGGCCGTTTGAAGAGGCTTGACTTGGAACTTTAATAACAGTGTATTTCAGTTGTCCAGTCCTCCAGCGAGACAGGTGATCAATATGTAAAGAGCATTTCATTAGAGCCACAATGCTAAACTGCATGGGTTCAGAGAAGGATGGATGATTGGAGAGATGGAAAGATAGATAGATAGATAGATAGATGGATAGAAGGTGCTCTGTGAACACGTGGATACATTTAGACCAAAATTCAACTGGAAAATAGTACTATATCGTCCACTCTCACTCAGCTTTCACAAACTTTCCATTTCACAGGGCAAACATTACTCATCAGCGCCACTCTGCGGCACTTCCAGGCCAGTGGTCATTGATAATGCATCAAATGAACACTGTATAGTAGCATGAATTTTCCTACACGTGTGCAAAGGGCTATACATTGATGATACTGTTTCTGTACTAGAATCACATACTACCCATGGTGATGCAGGTCAAAAGACACACGACTAACACGTACAGCGTTCCCTTTTAAATTTTCATATATTTCATATATTTCCTTTAGAAATCCATCTCCAAAAGTCGTCCAGTTTTTCCCCCACATAAAATAAAATGCCCTTGGACCACTATATGATAAATATGAGTTAAAAGCAACATAAATCTCGGTGGGATTTATTTCACTACTCAACTTCAATTCTCAATTAAACTTACAGGGACACATTTTAATCTTTAAAACGCACTGGGCATGCACTTTCAATATTGATGTATTTCAGGATTAATATGCGTTTGCACTGCACCTCGCTACCCGCTTATTAGAGGGAAAGAACTGCATTTTTTTTAACTCAACGTTTCCCCTGTTGCACCACTTTAATGACAGCTATGATGCACACTATGAATGATATCCTCATTCACTCCTATCCGAAATGACCTAATAAAGTGAGTTGACCTTACGCTCCTGCTGCGGTGCTGAAGCCACCACTACACTCTTTCAGCGGAGCGACCGGTGGCTCTGCTGCGCGGCGGCGGGCTACTGACCTGCCAGTCTCCGCTCTCTGACATTCTTCCAGAGTAAATCCCAGGCTTTGGATGTGGAGGTCCGCAGCTGCTCGCTGAAAGAACGCCGGAGCTTCAGTGTCGCAGAGTTTCTTCTAGATGTCATCGCAGATCCTCCACTCGGACATAATACCACAATCCTCTTCGTCCACGCACAAACCAGTTGCGTTAAGGTCTCCGACAGACTGGCTGGCACCTTTCCGTTTCCCGGTGATAAACGTTGGTTCTACTGCAGCAGAAAAGCTGACTTTGGTGCCCGCTCTTCAAACGCAGTTGTCAACATTTTAGGGATAAACAAAATAAATATTTTCCTCTCACGAGTAAAAGTAACAAAGTGATTGTAAAGCACCAAGACAGAGTTTCACACTTCAGACCAGATGTGTGTGCGTGTGCGTCTGTGTGTGTGTGTGTATGTGTGTGTGAAGGGATTCACGCACAGCGAGCGCCGCACAGTTGTGATACCTTCAAATGCTGCAGGAAATAAGGAAATTACCAGCTGAGCCATATATGATCCACCCAATAAATAGTAAGTGGCCTATGAATGTAAGGGATCGATGGACAGCTTGTAGGACTGATGGTATCGACATATAGTGAAATATATCATATATAAATAAATAAATACATAGCAGTTTATAATTGCTATTTTGCATGATATGTAAATATTTAGTAGGCTATTGATGATATATGAGGGTTATTGGATTTCTAGCCTTTGTTGAATATCATGTCAAAGAAAAGACAATTAAGAAGGGTGACATAATAAATATAGATTATTGATTTCAGAGGAAAAAAGTAACACAAATATAAAATGTCCATGAATGTTTCTTATATAACACAGTGCATGCAGTTACCGTTCATATAGCATTTCCAGAATATATATCCAACTACAATTAGTTTGTTGTGTATAAACTGTCCTTGAGAACACACCTGATAATATCTGAAAGACTACAATTCATTTAGATTACAACAAAATATGTTTGTAATGTATTAATGCTGTGATGCGAGAAACAATGTCTGGATAGTATGTCCAATGTCAATTTCCCATAACTTTGTTCTAGACCAAAAAGGCTTCCAACAATTCAAATCTAAGACTCTGAAGTAGGAAATTGGAAATAGACATAGAGCACCTGAAGGCATCACAAGCTGCAAACGCTCAACAGCCCACATACACACATGCTGCTCTCAAATAACAGATTACAAAACGGAGCAATCACTTTCTCCAGTCACTCACTTCATCATCATGCCCAAAACAATAAGATGTCAAAAGAAAAACAACACTGCGGCATTACAGAAATGTTCCATAACAGGGAATACGCTCAATAATACCTTGACAATCACACCACCTTGAACGCATATATTATTGTTTTCTGTTATACTATTGTTCAAGTGTTTCTCGAGTATCATTTTTACTTGCTGGTACTTGTTTTGTCGGTACTTCTCAAACAGTTGATTGACAGAGACCTATTTATTAACTATTATTAGGATTTTGACCTCAATCTCCCATCAGCAGGATGTCGTCTATTATTTTAAAGCTTAGCAAGGGTTCAGCGAGTTCTCCCCAGGTAGGTTGGAGAAGGTCAACCCTTCAACAGAAACATGGGTTCAGTTTCAGCACCATTTACTTTTGTTGTCACAATATCTTTCACCGCAGATACGGAACAGACAATAAAAGCTCAGCTCATGTCCGAAGAATAAACATGATACAGTCTTCTATACGGCTGCATACTAGACACCAGCTTCGGTAATGGTTATACCATAATTATTTTAGGAATTTCCTCCTATTATTGTGTGCCCATTAAGGCAGCGCATGACCTAAGAGCGGTGATATCATATCGGCTGTCTTCATTTCTTGTTCGCCAGCTGCGATCACTGTTATAACAGGTTTAAAACCATTACACACAGAGGGACTGGCTGAAGAGTGACAGTTTCTGAAATGAACAAGTCTCTGCTGACCTCAGTTTGCCCTCTCTGTATGAAGCTGAGCTAACACTACTTCATTTCAATGAGGAGATAAACCCCATTTGCCACCGAGCAGGACAGGTGATTTACAGGTTATTACAAGGTCACACAGTGGGATATCTGAGCGCCATAAGAGTGTGCGGCCGAGGGGAGAATATTAATGATTCCATTTCTTCTGAAATCGAAATGATGTGCAGCCAGGAGGAATAAGAGTGCCTCAGTGAAGGGCTCTGATTTTACTGGATCTGACATGAAAACATTGACATCTACATATTCCAGGTTAATAGACTCTGCTCAATGCTGAAGAGAGAATGACAGAAACATCAAAGATTGTACCTTCCTATGAAGCAAAACATCAAAAGTTTCTGCTCATTCTGTGGTGAGGAAACTAAATAATTCTCAGGGTGTGACAGCTTTTCATCTGCATTTGGATCTAACTGAGTTTGTGACCGTTACTTGTCACAGGAATGAAACAATGTGTGAGAAAACACGCAGGCCTTTTTTTGGTTCAGTGTGGGTCAGAGGGAGGAACCTGTTCACCAGTGATCATCATCACGTTGCTATTTTCAGCCCCACTTGTTGAGACCCCAGGACAGAAAATATGCACACTTGTCAGGAGAACCTGTTTCATTTGATCCTGGGACTTTTTAGGAAGGGTCAGGGTTCGGCCGAGTCAAGCGCCTTGTTTTACGTTGGTCATGTGAACCAAGAAGGTTACATTGAAAAGGCTGAACACTAACTAACACACACACTTTAAAGCAGAACTGGTAATAAAACCATCTGTTTTTGTCTTTTGACAAAGGTGCAAGCGTTAACTTACAAATATAAGTTAATGACATTTTTCATAAAGAACCATTAAAACAATCTTCAAAACATCATCTGTCCATCATTTTACAAATCCCTCGGTTGACATGGGTTGCAAACAGGATAATGAACGAGTGTAATAAGTTGAAAACAAAGTATCAATCTCCTGACAAGGCAGGAACGGACAGACGGACAATACTGTCCCCGTCAGCCCACATGTGTAAAAGTGATGGAGGAAGCGCAGCAACAAGGCTCTGACCTCTTTCGACATGAATCACCAGAGAGGTAAACACAGCCCACCGCTGGGCCTGTCCTCTCTTAGCCCAACAAAATAAAACTAACTTGTACAATAAAGATGAGCATTATCGCTGCGAGGATCATTGTGGCGAGATGATGACTTAGCCTCTGGAGCGGACCTTGGCAGTGGAAGTAATAGCAGATGCAAGGAGAGGAAACATCAATCAGCTTGGGAATGTTTTCCCTTCGCAGACTCACCCACTTTGTTTCTTTTGGCCGTGCAGCTGAGAGAAAGCGCCCGTTTCCCCCCAAAACACGGGCAAATGTTTTGGTCTAGATTTTGGTCCACTTTCTCTCGTCATCTCCCCCCCCCCCCCACAAACAGAGACACAAACACATATTTATTTGTTTTCAGGTTATCTGAATTCCAGAGTTTGTGTGTGTCTATACCGTGTCCGGGTCTGGTGACTGATGTGGAATGCTGCCCTGTAGCTGCAGTGGGAAAATCCCAGATGTGAGGAAACTGGTTTCTCCTCTGTGATTGGGTCATGTTCTTGGCCAGGAGGTCTTAGACCAGCCGCCCCCCCCCCCCAAGTAGTCTGGGAGATTGCTTTTCCCAGCCTAATGGAAACAAGGCTCGAGGAGCGAGGAGTGGGGAGATCTCCCCTCCATCTCCACCCCGGCCCCCGAGGGCTCGTCCCAGGCATGTGCTATAAATTTCCTGACAATATATTCCCAAATCCAGTTCATTTTTCCAGAGGAGCCACACATGTGGTGTATATCTGGGTTTAGATTATGGGGTTGGCGAAGGAGGGGCTGACTTTGGTCCCAATCCATTAAAGTGGCCACTAATTCTGTTTTCTTACAGGGAACGTTTCTTCCCTTGGTGGAGGTTGTTCTTGACAGAATCATTAATTCCCAAACGGATGATCAATTACATAAAACCTGTTTTCAAAACAGAGATGAAACATTAAAAAACCGGCAGATTTTCACATGACTCACCCATAATGTGTATCACAATCTTCCCACATCAGCAGCTTGTTACAGAAGAGCTCGCAGGGGTCAACGTTTGTATGAAGAGGCACGAGGAATGTAAAACTGGCATGACAAGCGTACGTGGCTATTGTTTCATTGAATGACAAAGCATGTAATGCTGTCAGGTCTGAATCTGTTAAGGCTGTGTTGCCCACAAAAATGCATGGGAAAACATTTACACCACTGTCCAGCACCTGGTTTCTATTAGAGCAATGAGGATCTAATCACAGAGGTACATTTCTCTCTCAATCACTCTCACTGCCTCCATTTCACTCTTTTTCTCACAGAGGTGGCAGACGGAAAACAAGCTCATGTTTTATTGATTTTAAGTCGTTTTAAAGCTGGTTTTAAGTCTCTTTTTTTCACCAGGGACTAATTTCCATCACCTTTCTGGTGATGTGAAATGCACACTTGGGGAATTTTGCTCCAAGGCATCTTCACAGCAATCACTGATAAGTACAGCTGACAGGATAACTCTTCATAAATTACAGCCTACTGTAGCATGACATTGGCCTTTCAAACAGGAAGTCGATGTTTATCTTTCAAGATGACCATCGTCCCAAGAGACAAACTGGAGTTAAGAGTCTAACAAAGACCAAAGGAGAAAATGACAGCTCTTTAGAATTAAAGTTTCCCCTCCTATGACAAATGTCTGATATATACAATCCTTATGAAATGACAGTTTTAGCCCAAAGGTCTCAAACACATGATTCTCAAAATAATAACAAAATAAAACATGTCCATCCAATAGAAACTAAACTGGTCAACATCTGTGTGAACACATAAAGTTAGCAACACAGAAGAAAACAATTTAAAAAAAGAAATAAAGTTTTATGCCTCATCTCCAGGTGGCAGCCTCCAATTGTAACATTATAGTCACCTGAAAATGTCTGGTTCAGCTTTCGAGTGTACATAGCTCCACCCCCTCGTGTCACTTGGTTGCAAAATAAGAAGATTGAGAAAACAAAGATGGCGATGGCCAAAAACAAAACTCAAGGATTCAAAATCGCAGTCTACATGCTCATAGGTGACGTCAAAGTGATGATGTCCACTTCTTATAAACAGTCTATGCTCTACTCTGATAAAAAATGATGTGTTTGTGCTTTCATCATCTCTCTCTAAAACATCAGCAAATTAATGATAAGTTCTAATAACGATGCGTGTTTGGTTTCACTGTCCAACAATCCTGCTCAACTCATCAGCCATGATAAGCTGGAAGTACAGTGCAGGTATTGTTTTCAAACTGAGATACAAACAGGTCCTGCTGGGCCCTTAACTTTTAATGCCGCTGAGCAGAGAGGATACAGGAAGTCTGCTCTGTCTCTGCCTGCTATTGCTCTTTGATTACTGAGCCAAATTGTTTAATCAGGTCTGAAACCACAAGAAAGCTGAAGTGCTACACTGCCCCGGGACAGAGCCTCTTTTAACGGCGCGCTGCCTTTTTTGTCATCTCGGTGCAGGTGGAAGTGCACAGCTATGTAAATCTCCGGTAGCATGGTTACTCCTGGCCTTGCTTCAGTGCTGAAGGACACAGTGTTTGGTGTGAGCCGTGCCACGCGCTTGGCCAACCCGAGCATGGGGAGGCGAGGGCTACAGGCCCATCGGAGGAGCAAACGTTTTACCTTTCTGCAACATCTGGAATCTCTGTGGTTTATGTGGGAAATTTGGGAGGCCAATGTGGTTGCTGCATCTAAACCGACCCTACGGAAATGTTCTTGGCTTGGATACTGTGTGTGCGTGTGTGTGTGTGTGAGTGTGAGTGCGTGCATGCAGGAGCACTGAGGAACTACAAAGTGGAGCAGCAGACTCGATAAGGCTTTGGATGAGAAAGGAGTTATTGTTTGGATTTGTTTAGTGAGCATTCATAGGAAAGGTGCACACACAAATGGAGATATCAGGACTCCAGCCTGTTGACTGTTTAGTCGCTAAGTCCTGGTGCATGCTCTTGAGGTAGTGTGGACCGTCTTGCCTCATTACTTCCTAAATCTGGTTTCTGCCATTCTTCTCAGTTGGCAGCTCAGTGCTGGACCAACCTGCTAGCTTTTGTGTTGCCTTACACACACACACATGCACTCACAGTGCCTGTCCTCCTGTGACTGGCCTGCATCCTGACACGGCTGCCCACGTCTCTTTCCACTTAGTTTACAAAACCCAGGCTTAAATTCCTCAACACACACACACACACACACACACACACACACACACACACACAGGTCGTTTTGAGGAAGTTGTTCCCCAGAAGGATTTATTGCTTCTTTTCTAATTGACAGTGTGGTAATAATTGGGAATCAGAACAATAACTCTGTTTCCTTTCACCGAAGAACAATAAAACTGCCGGATAATACGGTTTCTGTTCTACAAACACAACGACAAGATCAAACCACATGATTTATACTTGGCAATAAATTAGGCCCAAACACGATGATCTCATTCAGTAAAAGGGCCTTGAAGGTGTTATTAAATTATATCATGGGCTATTTTATGTGCGATAGCTACAATAATTGCAATGAAAGTGTTGAAATTGCAATAAAAACGTTAAAAGATTTCAGCGTACGTTAACCAAATAGTTTCTCTAATGTTTTCATAACCTTGACAAATCACTGTATATACAAAGAAAAGTCTAGAAATACTACCACCCGCCCCCCCCCACTCTCTCCCTGTCAAACAGCCGAGTTGGCCTCTGCACTCAGGAAACCACAAGTCATTTTCCATCTCTCCATGTGTGGAATTTTTCATGCACTCGTCATGCCAGCAGCACCCTTTATAGTCTGAGCTGGATCTACAAATGACTACTTGCTTATAAATTTAGTGCATGATGTCACTGATCTGGCACCTGTTAGCCAACGGACAGTCGGGGAGCACAACTAACGGTACGATCTCATGAAAATTGATTTCCGTGCAGCTATGTGCAGGCTTTAAATCAAGGCGTTTCACAGTGTCCAGGGCTTTCTTTAAATAGTCAAAGAGCAGATGAAAATGGAAATGCTCGGCCATTTTCAAACATCGGGGTGGAAAAAAATAAATGCTACGTTGCCTTTTCTTCTCAATACCGAAGCCACTTCTAATGCGCCACACATATTCTTAGGGGTGACAAAGAGGTGAGACAGATTCATTGACACGTCTCCTTTTCAACCAAGTTTAAAAACTCCTTTGCTGCGATGACTCTTACATCTTGGCTCTTGTCGTATAACTTTCACTGAGAAGACAGAGAAGAAGAAGGGTCTCTCTTCCCCTTAGTACTCTCAAGCTAATCCACGTTGTCGTCTAGGCCTTCAAGGAATACATTGGTTCTTGTCAAATTTTAAATTTTTCCCAGTTAACCCAGAATTTTACAGACTGCTACTGTTAACGTCTTATTTATGTCTTTGCATGCAGTCTGATTGCTGGATGTCTATAACAGCGCCGCTCAAAAGTATGGAAATATAACTTAAAACTTCCAGAGAAGAACAGTTGGTCTGTGACTAATTTCCCTTTTCACTCATACGTCATGTTGAATAGTTGATCCACAGATTTACATGATGATTACAATGCTGTATAAGGCAATAAGTATGTGGACACAACTTTAAATTAAGAGAAATGTGAATGTGATAGCAGTGAAGGATATTTTAGACAATAGTGTGTTTTCCACCTCGGCGTCAACAAATCAAAAGAAATGTTTTTCCAAGTTTGGTGTGAAAGAACATGGACTGCACAGAACCTGACCTCAGCCCCATCCAACATCTTTGATCATGGGTTCAGATGAATAGTACAGTACAATCCTTCTAAAATGATCTATTCCTTTAAGAAACATGATTTCCCCTCTGAGCTAAGTGTGAGCGTTTTCTGTCACAACAAAAAAAATCATAATAAAAATAGTACTGAGGTCAGAATCCAATAGAGACCAGTGAATACCAACAGAGTTATAATCATGTTACAGCTCAAAACATCCAAAGTTTTTGTTTTGTTTTGTGATGTGCATATTATGGTCTGTAACAGGCCTCCAGAGATAGAGAAAGAGAGACGCTGCAGCTGCCTGAGGTCACAGTCAGCCTCCACCAGCAGGCAGTGACCCGGGGTGAGACTGAAGGCCTGGGCTCTGGGAACAGCTGACAGCCCTGCTGTAATGCATTAGTAGCTATAGACATTATACAACACACACTGGTGTTTCAGGTATTGCTGGACTGGTGATTCATTTCACAACTACAAGGCTGGAAAATGAAGAAATGTTTCACATGAATAATTAAAATCTTCACATTCTCATCAAATCATCTAGTTTCCAGAATACGATTTGACATGTTTTGAGTTGCTGGAAGCAGCAAAACTGAACAGGGAACCCCACTATGGATAAACATACTCTATAAAAGAACTAGAGCAACTACAGACGCACTTACTTTGACATTGACAGACGATTCGAGGAAAAGTACATCTGACAATTCAATTCAATCTCTTCCACGCACAGTACACGATGCGCCAAAACCCCACAGATATTACTGCTCATCAACAGAAATGCTGCCAAAACAAAACAATAAAAAAGACATATAAATCTTACCAATGAGATTTTTATTTCATTAGAAACATTTGCTGCCAAGGGGGTACTACATTTACACATTTCTCTGGTTTTACATCCCACATATTCAATGTTTATTTCATCCCCACTTTTCACAGTCTGGAGCTAAAGACACTTCTCTCAGTGGGAAAACAGTTTGCAGCTTGATTAGACAATCAATAAAAGCAGCAAGGCTGCATTTGGTAATCCATCATTTGACACAGCCACTGAAGGAAACATGGCTAGATTAAAACACTGAACACATCCCTTTTCCCTCTGTTCTACAGCTTTTCACTGGGAATCATTCACGCCAATGTGTGAGGGAGACAGGGCTTAGCGTTACTTTCCTTACAAATAGAAGTCTCCAAGGGATTCACGGAGGTTCCTCTTTGCTTTTCTTATAATCAGTAGCAGGAGATTTCCACATTGAAAGTAGATTAGCATATTTATTCAGAGAGAGGATCTCGCGCACAGTCTGTCTGTTTGAAAGCTCAGAGTGGGAAACTTCGTCCTGACAGTTCTGGGCCAGAGAGTGCTGTTTAAGCCTCACTTTCCCTCAGACTGGTGTTTGGGAAGGTGATGTTTATCATAACAAAGCACATGACCATCTATTTATGCAAGTTAAAAGTCACAGAGTTCTGCGTAACTGCTTCTCCTTGGACCCTGTCAATCTTTCCGTTTGTCTAACCTCTCCGCTGCAATCTTTATTTCACTGTTAAACGCAAATACATTTACAAAATATACATTAGCTGTGAACGAAATCACAACCGTATATCTATTACAAAATATTATGTCTGCCAACTAAAAACGTGTCTTAGGCCAGACAGATGAATGCAGCAGCATCGTTCTTATGTGTACTGTAACTCTGACAGGATGTGGAGCTCTCAGCGTTGCAATGTCACTGCAGATTCATTCATTCTTTGATGAATGTCAGTCAAGGCAGCAGGATGACCATAGCTCCCTCCTCTCACCAGAGGAAGCCATTCATTTCCACACTGCAATTAAAGACACTGGAGGGAATAGATTTCTGTACAAATTACGCCGTGTGAGAGGGAATGAGGCACCTTTGGCCCATCATCTACTCTGGGTTTTGTTTTTTTTGCCTCAGGAAAAACAAAACAACAAGTCAAGTGGGCTAAAAGGTCGAGTGTTTTTTTTTCCCTTAAATTCCTTACATAGTCTTAAATAAATGAAAACAAAAGGAAGAGTTTTGAAATCCCCCAAACTATTTTTGAAAACTCTCTTCACTTTCTCAATCCTAAACGGTGCAGCGCTTACTATCAGTGTTGACTATGAGACAAACTGGCCATTGTGCAGCAGAATTCAAGGCTGTTATAACCGCTGCAGAGCTGAGTGAAATGCAGAGTTAATTCAAAAACAAGTTTTAAAAAACTCACTGATGGCTCCTGCAGGTCCCTAAATGTATGCATTAATGTTACATAACTTTGTATATGTATGTAAAATGTATATGTTTGCAGTTGATGGCACCGAAATCACACTACAAGCATGTTTTAAGATGCTAAAAAGATCACTGGTCTTTGAGGTAAATTGACCCTTTACTAAGCCTGCCACCCAATGCTACTCCATCAAGCTGTCAGAGCTACCACGGAGCCCACACTGTCACTAACTGTACGTCTTGCATCAAATTTTGGGGAAAAAACGAAACAGTGACCCCAGAGAGAAGCAAAAGGAACAGTCTTCAATATGAATTTGAAGGATTCAGCAGTGAAAACAGGTCAAAGATATAAAGATAGAAACAAAAGCCTACAGATCACAGTGTAAAATCACCTGGCTATCGAGACAGAAGACAATGAAATGAAGGAACAACACTATTCCTGTAAAGCCAGATAGGGCTTTAAACACTGGTACAATCATTAAAAAGTAAAAGCAGCATGTGAATACATTCAGTGTACTTTCAGTACATAGAAGTGCTAATGCTAGTGATGATAGACTAACGTACTCTTCTAATGCTAGCTAAAACCTGCTTTGTTGGGAATGCAGTCAAACCTCTTGGCTGTACTTGAGAGAGTATTCTGTCATCACACAAGTACTGTGTGAACGTAAAACTGCGTCTTGAATGCAAACTGTGTGCAATTCACGTCCAGTGGCCAGAGACGGACGTTGTAAGAATTCAGATGCTCACACCAAACTTCATGCCCCAACCTTGGAGAGATGGATTCCCATTCACAGCAGCTATATGCACGATTTAAAAAACATTTTGAAATGATAGAATGCCCGAACAATCTGCACATCATTTTGGAAAATCATGATGAGCCTCTTTTTTCAAACGCAGGAACCTTCCTCAGGGACTAGGAACCTTTTGTGGAACTCATTGCATCTCGGCCTCAGGGACCAGAGTCCAAATTAAGGCCGATGCTTCAAGCCGTGTACCACTTAATTAATAAAACAGTACTCTAGTATCGATTTAGGACCATGTTAAGATGAGGGAAGAACATCTTTCTTTGTTTGATAACATTAAAAGTAAAGTTAGGCGAATGCAGACAACAATGGGCTGAAGGAAGCTTTTAGTTCCTTTAAAAAGTATGGTCGGCATTTTTTAAAACTTCCATAGAGCTCCTGTAATCAGTTAAATTGATAAAACAAGCTAGTAACCTCCTGACTCTAGCTTAATACTTATGACACGAACATGAAAGTGGTGAGTATTCCTTTAACTCCATTTACTAATGTAAAAGTGGACTACAGTGGGTAGGAAATGCAGTGAGAATCCCACCCAGGCACAAGACCAGGAAAGATGTTGCTAAATAACCATGGACCACGAGCATCGTCCCGTCACTTCATGTCACAAGGTTCAGTACTTTCCACAAACCATTCAACAACTCCAGATCTCTGCTGTTACAGTATGTGGTAAAGACAGTACCACATGTAGTACATGTGCAGTTCCTCCCTGTTTAATTTCCTACGTGGCTGCTTCACGATTCATTGAGTAGTTTATGTAGAGATTAGGCAAAGGATGCTCCATTTTCAAACATCCGCTCCTCTTAGACCTTTCCCCCGAAGCTTGCCTGTAGTACCAAGTGCCGAGGGGAAGTGGAGGAGACAGAAGGTTACATTCTCCCACTATATACGACCACCTGTTATCATGTGACCGACATGTCATATGTCACTGAGCAAACTTAATTTGCTGATTACGACAGTGAGATGCGGTTTAATGCCCGGGAGAAAGCCAGTAAAGCTACCTTGAGCTATAATTGTTTTTGTTAAGATGTTTTTGTTAAAAATGAACCTTCACGCTCAGTTTATTAAAAGCTTGTTATGATGGCAGTGTGACCTCAGAGCAGAAGTCAACTTTACCTGGAGCCTTGAGATGAAAGATGACCATCCGTAGGATGATAAATTATCTCGACCCCCTCATGACCTCACTGTGACCTGAAGTCATTGCCATTCTCTTCTCTGCTACATTATGCCTGCTACAGAATGGCTTTCTGTCACTCTGCTTGATGTGATGTATTTCTCCAACAGTATGATAAAGCTTCCAAGACGAGTGATTTACCCCAAAACGTTGTGTAATCATTATTTATTCTCGTTGTTCTCGATTTGTCTAATCACCTTAATTGCTGAAATACTATTTTAGAGAGCAGATAATCACAACCATAATAACTGTCAGCTAATCCTTCTCCAAGGCTACTGAAGAAATTTATTTTATTTATTTATTTTTAATTTTTAGATCAATTAATGAGTGAACAGAGTGAGAGACGTGTGTTGACCAAATTTATTGACCCATAATCTAGGAAACTTTGATTTGTAAGTGTTCATTTTGAAGCAAATTTTATGTGTGTGTGTGTGTGTGTGCGTGTGTGTGTGTGTGTGTGTGTGAGTGTGTGTGTGTGTGAGAGAGAGAGAGAGAGAGAGATAATTCTGTCAATATTCTGTCAATATTTTGTCATTTTCTGTCAATCTGTTCAATAATCTGTCATATTCTGTCAATATTCTGTCAATATTCTGTCATATTCTGTCCATATTATGTCAATATTCTGTCCATATTCTGTCATATTCTGTCAATCTGTTCAATATTCTGTCATATTCTGTTAATATTCTGTCATATTCTGTCAATGTTCTGTCAATCCGTTCAATATTCTGTCATATTCTGTCAATCTGTTCAATATTCTGTCATATTCTGTCAATATTCTGTCAATAATCTGTCATATTCTGTCAATATTCTATCATATTCTGTCATATTCTGTCAATATTCTGTCATAATCTGTTCAATATTCTGGCAATCTGTTCAATATTCTGTCATATTCTGTCAATGTTCTGTCATATTCTGTCAATATTCTGTCATATTCTGTCAATCTGTTCAATATGCTGTCAATATTCTGTCATATTCTGTCAATATTCTGTCATATTCTGTCATATTCTGTTCAATATTCTGTCATATTCTGTCAATGTTCTGTCATATTCTGTCATATTCTGTTCAATATTCTGTCATATTCTGTCAATCTGTTCAATAATCTGTCATATTCTGTCATATTCTGTTCAATTTTCTGTCATTTTCTGTCAATCTGTTCAATATTCTGTCATTTTCTTGAAACACATCAGGCTCAGTGATCCTGGGAGCTATGTTGTCCGGGGACCCTGGTAGGGTCACCCAAGGCAAACAGGTCTCAGGGGAGAGTCCAGACTAAGAGCGGTTCAAAAATGATGAATAGCAGCCCACAGACTTCAGCCACCTCGCCCGGACCAGGGAAACCGGGGCACCCTCCCGGAGCCAGACCCAGGAGGGGAGCTCGTCAGCAGCTCGGGTGCAATGCAGACCGGGCGGCGGGCCGGGCCCGGGGCCTGGGCGAGCTTAAACACTATTTCATTGAATAAACACTAAAAAGTCCTCAAGGGCACAGATTTATCAAGGCTGTGAAATACTCTTCTCATTTTAACAGCAGCTAAAACATTTATAAGTGAAACCATCTTATCAATGGATTTGGATTTTTATCAATATTTACTGAAACAGCACCTACATCACCTGTCTCTAATAGCTAAAGGTGAGGTGTTACCCGACATGCACACCAAGTCTCTCATGTATTTTTTTTCTCTAAATCAGGGGTATCCAAACTTTTTTCAAAGAGGGCCAGATTCCCTGTTGGCCCTGTCAGCAGGGTCAACAGTCCCTGCTGACATTATTTTAAACAATACAAGTAGCCTATACATACATTGTTATTTAATAATTGTATTTTCAATGACAGCAAATAGCAAGGTAACCAAATGTAAGCATTCAGGTGTGAACTCATCTCAACAACTATTCTGCCTTTCTTTCACATCTTGAAAGTCAGATGACATAAAGAACAAGCCATTAAAAGCTAATTACCGAGAAACGGATCAATATTTTCCCCTCAAGACAATCCTAAACATGACTTAGTGAGGGTGAAAAGTTGTCTGACATTTAAGTTCAACTAGCCCTGGTCTTTAATCAAAGATCATTCAGAAAGGGATCTTTTGTGTTATATCTACAGTTACATAACTCAAACCATTATCTTATTCAAAGGTTTAAAGTAAGTGGCATAAGTCCAAGTGTAGATTTTAAATGTGGGGGAGTACAGAAATTGAAAACTACAGGCTTTGTATGTATAGTTCCCAACCTTTTTAGCATGTAGTTGCTTACGTGTGACACCTCATCACAGGAAATAGCCTTAGTGTGGAAATGAACTTGAGCAGTTAAATAATAAAAATAAATCCCTCTGAGATTGTTTAATTTAAAGAGCTTTTAGATGCCTCTCAAAGAAGAAAATATGCAATATTTCATTAAAAAAAAGGAAATAAAACCTTAGATAAAAGTCTGAAAAACATAAAGTTTAGTCTAACAGACATGTATGTTTATTTATGCTGGATTCTTTAATTATCTTGTCCTCCGGTTGGTAATCACTGCTTTAAACATCCACATTTTTATCAAGAATATAACTTACATGTGGACGACAGATCAGCTGACCGCGTGATCGCCGCTCTGGGCATGCTCGCTCCCGAGAGATGGAGGTTTGGCATCTCACGAGGCGCAGCTGTCACAGCGGCACACAGACAGAGGGGAAGGTAAACTCCCGACTCAAACAAAGGTAAGTGTCGGAGAATAAAACGACCAACAGGGACTTTTCACCGCATTGCATTACTACTTACACACTTTATTTTTTTTTTTGCAGTTACATTTGCAGTTGATCACCCGTGATCAGACTCCAGAAGTTCACTTGATGTCAGTGTGTTACCGGGACGGGGCGGAGAACGGTTAACGTTTGCGTAAAATGAGAGGCGAGGCCGCTGACGTTATCTTTTCAGGTTTGACGACCTGCAAAGAAAAGGCTCAGAGTTTTATTTGCCTGTCAAAGATTTAAAACAATGTTGACATTGCATAAATTAAACACAACTATTTGTTAATACTTGGACCAAACCAATCAATGTTTCAGCTTCACATGTGTCTGTTTTCATGTCGTAGTAAGCGCACAGGTTGTTTCTTGTTGTAGATTATTGGTCAAACCTCAGCTACACAAGTTTTTAGGTAAAAATGTAACGTTTTGCCGATGCTGCGCTGTAATTGGCCAGACTGCGTTCAAAGGCGGGACTTAACGAAGGATCAATTGGGAGCCTGTAAGATACATGTTCCTGTTTTGTTTATTATATTCAAGATTTGAAATGGATACTCATTGCACATGTTGTTCTTTAATAGCTTGCTATTGTTGACCAGATTGCTTTATTTATGGGCAGCTGTCGAAGGAAATGCGTGTGTTCTTGCAAACACACTGAATGTGCAGACCATGTGCATATGAGAGCAATAAAAAGACGTTGCACATTCAAAGCACAGAATACCAACGGTTTTCTCACTGCTGCTTTGCTATTTTGGATCTGGACCCAGAGAATGTGCTTTCTTCTCCTGGACAATGTCATTTTAACGAGGTGGACAGCATTGTTATGGACGATACTGAGAACCATCTGGCCACCTCGTATCCGTGTCATAAAAGAGGTCTCCTTAGCCCAGCTGTAAAATACAAACGGGGAATATCACACCTAATGTGTCTGACTCTCTGCCAGCTTTGTCCTTTTTTACAACATTCATCGCTCTCATTCAGTTATATTATTATTGGAGTCCAGTTGAAACCATATGTTGACTTCATTAACTTCATGATTAAATATAAAGTTGACAGTGTCACCGTCTCTAGTCTGGTTTATTTCAGCCGAGACAGCCGGCTAAAAGAGAAAGCATGTGGCTTAATACGCAGCTTGCTATAAAAATCATAGGTTGGGAAAATAGAATGATGAATGTGTTTGAGGAGAATCTCATAGCCGTGTTGACAAACTTGTTGATGTTATTCACGGTGGTCTCACAATGGTTTCCAAGAATTACAGCCAGGAACGACCAGAGATCGGTCACAGGGCATATCTCATACACACCAGCAGACCACACATTAGTTAACTGCTGCATAAAAGTGACATGGAATTTTTCCAGACCATAATGTCCACTTGTGCGTTACCATCATGCACAACAGAGGTCATGTGAGAGTGCAACCTGAGCCCAAAATGGCATCTATCCAAATCCCGCAGCTGCCCCCCAAGGGCCACATCACACAGGCCAAATATTTCCCCTCAGCAAAACATAAAACAATGATCTGGCACGCTGCCTAATTTGAACTGCATCCCGCCAAGTGACCAATACATAGAAGGCCTTTAAAATAAGAGACATTCTTGAGACGCCGGCTGGGAGGGAGGGAGGGAGCTGACACCTGTGGCTGTCAGTCTTATTAACATTGTCTGAGGACTGAGCAATGCCACCATTCAAGCCCAGACACAGTGCAGGATCGACTTGCAGGGAGATTTTCATGATGTGCCCGACAGCAGAGCAGCAGTGTTTCAATCGCAGTACAGTGCTGACTGCAGACCGACACTGAACAGATCCCATAAAAGATCAAGCTTAAAAACGGATTTAGACATGAAGTTCAGTCAACAACACCAATAATTCTTATACTCAGCTTGTGTATTCTAAATTCTACATTTCAGCACCTTTTCTTGCTGGAATGGGAACAGAAATATACCCGGGCATCAGTGCCAAGATTGGACATTCCTTTTCAATTCCAGTGAATGTAAATGTATTTACCATTAAAGGTAATACAGTTTAAACATGCAGGCAAAGTGTGCAGAGTTCTAAAGGTCTCTGCCATACAGATACATATTCATCAAGCTTTCTAATATCCATTTGGTCACTACTGTTATCACATTTACTGATCTGTTGTTCCTACCTGCTAGACCTGAGTCACTGGGTGCTGTCCCAGTATGCACAGAGCACAGAGGAAGAGAAACAGACCCGGACAAGGTTGTCAGTGCATCTCAGGCTCGTGACGGACAGAGGGACAACATATTTAAGACCCAGAGACCTAAACTGACTCGTTCTTATGTGTAGTGATAGTGTTGACTTCTGAGGGAGCAATGTAAGCACATTGCATCAAAAAACTGCTGAAAAAAAATATGAATAAAGTCTTACCTGCCCCTGCTGCGTTGGTCATCTTATTGAACATCTACAAGACAAAAGAAATAACAAGCCATTAGTAAGACAGTAAGATCATTTTGAGCGGAGGCTACTCATCTTAAGGAGGTGGATAGCTGAAACCATGGAAGAGGGATTAGAGCAACGACAATAAAATTGAGATTTTGGCTTTGGCTATTTGAATGTAGCTCAAAAAGCATGTCACATTATTTGGCTGTGAAAACCATTAGAGGCACACACCCAGTTCCCTGAATTCAGGAATAGAGGATGTCACCCTGCGTTCTTTTAAAGTGCAATCACTGTCGTAATGACTAAGTCAATAAAGAGAATCTCCAGCAGGGATGGTGGCATGATTTAGCACTCGTTGACTCCAAATTATCTGTTGTTAAGTCAGGAAATGGAAAAAAAAGACAGGAAACACCATGAGATTCATACTTTTAGCTGAAGATTAAAGGACATTTTATTGAGACACATTGTTACATTGTTTGTGTTTGGGAAAGTGGTGTAAGGAAATGGATGATACATACAACCTATTCCTGCAAAATGAAAGAAAACCTTGATTCTCACTTAAAACCAGTCAACCTCTGATTCTGAAAGGTGAAGCTAATGCAGAAGTGCCTTAAACTTACATTCTCTGTACTGGCCATCAGGGGCGACTCCTCTGGTTGCAAAGAGAAGATTCTCCCTTGGATAATCACCTCAGTAAACATTGTAAATATGAATGTGTTGTCTCAATTGGTAGTTTCTAGTCATTACATTACAATACAGTCTTTTAGCAGACGCTTTTATCCAAAGCGACTTACAATAAGTGTATTCAACATAGCTATTCAAGAGAACTACTAGTCACCAGAAGTCATATAGTCTTGGCATAATGTTCATTTAGTAAATTATGGTCCCATTTAGAGTAAAGTAGACCATAAAGCAGGGTACGTTTTAAGGTGTGGCTACCTTCTGATTGGTCGCTACCAGAGCTGTATACGGTGTCTCTAACACGGCGTCACTCTTCCGCAGTCCAAATATGGTCACTTCCGTTCACTGGTTGCAAAAAACAAGATGGCGATGGCAAAAATCCAAGATGGCGATGGCCAAAATGCCAAACTTAAGGCTATAAAAACCAAGGTCCACAAACCGATAGGTGACGTCCTTGTGACTACGTCCACTTCTTATATATAATCTATGCTTAAAACACTGGGTGATAGAGGTCCTTGATTTTAAAGGTTCATTTTGCAAGTGATGAAATGACCGCTAGAAGCACTGAAAGTGTCTTCCTAATCAGGACCAGTCAGGATTGCTTGCCCTCCCTTGGCAAAGTCTCTCCTCCATTTCCCCTCCAGTGCCCCACTGGTCTGATTTACTCTCTTGTTTGCTGTCACTGTTTCCACATTTTTACCCTGGCAGAGATGAAATGCAGCAAAAACTCCGAGCCTGCAGGTTTGCAATACGGTCGACTCTCCGTCAGGACGGTCACTTGGCAGTCAGCCCACGTGGTGCTGATTCAAACTCCCATCAACGTATGTGCAAAAGTTGCATTGGTCAGTTCGACTCAACATACTAAGTTAGTCGTGTACTGCATGTTTCATGAGGGCCACGGCCCCCCACTGTGATCATGGCAGCAGAAACGCTCGCAGTGTAAAGAAGCACTTGGCTGGATGAGCGACCTATATGGCTGCCACTTTGCTGTGACAACAAAAAAAAAAGACCCGATTGGCTGGATTAAACAGGACAGGTGGCTTTGTTTGTGCACTATCTGTCTTTGTTACACGGTCTTTGACACTTTTAGGCCACACGGCATGAGGTTGGAGGACAGCGGGCACCTGGAGGGCCAGCTTTGATTTATTCAGATGGAGAGGAAGATTTAAAGCAAAGAGAGTCCCAGCCAAGAGATTTCTGGCAGGTTATATTAAACCACCAAGGGTGTCCATGTGGTTCCAGGGTTAGCATGCTCAACCACTCCAGTATGTGTCTCTGACTCTTACTTAACAGAGAAACAAGAAAAACAAGTCATAAACGTATGACTCAGACCCTTAAATATGTATTTTTACCTCCGTTTAAATATGGAAGAGGTGAGCGGGGTCTCTGAAAACTATGAGGGGCAGCCACTGATGTAACCCTCATTATTGACTGTGAGATTTGGCACAGTCTGGCAGAATTTCATCACATATATAAATCTGTAACAGAGCTCAAAGGCAGGGTTTAATGTACAGAATCATGAACGGCCATCATCTCTGTGCATTCAAAACCCACATGTGTCTTTGAAGGGAGGGAAATGCAACGGACCTGATAAGTTAATCTCCACGGACCAGCTTTAGACCCAGTTCCAGAAATAAACTTGCAAAAATTAGCACTCCAAAAACCGGATGCCGGGCCCCAGTGGAGATGTGCTGATTTGACAAGGCTTCAAAGGCTTCAACACTTAACTCTCCCGTTTTCAACAGCCAAGAGAAAGTATTTCATCCTGGCATAGATAGAGCGCTGACCCACTTTAAACACATCGGCGTATAGTTCAGTCCAGTGGCAGTCAGATGGTGGACACATGTCAAAGGCTGCAGGTCAGGAAAAGTGACATCCTCTTTGCTTTCACCAACAACTATGTTTACATGGAGTGACAGGTCTGCCTGTGTGAATGATAGCTGCTGTCCCAGCACAAATGACACCTTGACTGAGAGTCAACAGGGCAGTTACAGGACCGGTCGGTCCGAATGACAGCGCGGCGTGTCCCATGTTCTGCCCATCTCTGTCAACACCAATTAAAGTAAGAATCCTCCATCCAAATACATCTCTACTCACCAATACTAGAAGACATTAAAGAGCTGGCCTCAACATTGTGCTGAGCAGCAAGGTCAAGATAACTACTAACAAGATGTATACGATAAGAGCTAAACCGTTTTCATTTTCAAGAAATGTCTTGATTATTTTACCAGTTAATTGTTTAGCCCATAACATGTTCGAAAATACAGAAAAATGACAATTACGTTTCTACAGAGGCCAAGATTATGTTTTCACATTGCTTGTCTTTCTGACAAACAACAAAGATATTTAAAGTTAAAAAAAGGAACAACTGATGCCTTTATATGACCAAAGCAAATGAGACCATCAGCGAGGATATAGTCTACTTCTATAGTTATTCGTAATGCTTGTCAAAATCAAACAAAATGATTAACAGACCTAGTTTTGGCTTTGCTGAAGCGGCTCCTCCTGCAGCCAGGAGCAGAGCTTCGCCATGCAGCTCCGCCGGTCACAGCCTGCTGCAGTAAAATGAGAGGTTTTCTAAAGGGATTCGGGACTGATTTTGTCCACAGGGACTGCCCAAAATCAACACAAGAAAAACAGCAAATCCTCTCATTTGAGAAGCTGTAAGTCGGGAATGTTTGGACACTTTATCTTCACAAATGAAAATATTGTATTAGTTGACAATTCAATTAATCAACAAATCTTTTCCGCTTTAAATACAGTGTGTAAAAAGAGCTTTTAAATAAGTCACAGAAGACTGGTTTTGAGAATAAACAACACACTTGGTAAAACAGACTAAATTGCATTTTTGGAGCAACTACTATAAATGATAATCCCGCTAATATGTTCAGTCAGTAGACTTTTAAAAACTGCAAGTTATGGTAAGTTGCAGCTCTTCAATTATGAATATATATATATATATATATATATATATATAGAGAGAGAGAGAGAGAGATTTTGCCCTTTGCTATTGAAACAATGGCTGTTCTGAAGTCTGTTGACTAAAGGTGCATACCATCACCTTATAGACATTATTGTGTAAGTAATGATATGAAGAATAAACAAACATATATACATATTCATATCTCCCTGCACAAGACAAAATCTTTGTCAACATCCAACACATTCCAGTGAAGATTAGCTCTGCATGCATGATGTGCAGCAGATTTAGGGAGATATGAAGTGCATTCCAGTTTTTAGAGATCATCCAGAGGCGGGGGGGGGGGGGGGGGGGGGGG
>NW_022280059.1:4618451-4628451 GCF_004355925.1 Anarrhichthys ocellatus
GGGCAGGTGCCAAAAACCTTTACCAGATACATCCATAAAGCATCGCTCCTTAAATCCATACCTGCTGTTCAGGCAGGGTGTACTGGCTCACACATTCGGCCTGTTTATTCTTAGACTCCAAGACTGTGATTTAATCTGTATCGCATTCTCGCTCCCTGCTGTCAGAGGTTTCATACGGTCTTCCAGAGCTCTTATGTAAGACTCAGAGGAGGAACTCTCTGCATGTGCAAAGCTGCTGACATTTCGTCTCATCTGTTTTTGGAAACTTTACAGGGTCCCGCTGAAACCAGTGCACAAACCTAAAGGAATATTTTGGCATTTTGGGGAATACGTTCATTTGCGTGATGGTGTAGAGTTGCTGGTATGGGGATGTGGTTACCTGTGGACAGAGCCACGCTTGCTGTTTCCCCCTGTTTCCAGTCTTTATTCTAAGCTAAGTAATATAACCTCTGCCAGAAAGCGAATAAGCATATTTCCCAAAACGCCAAACCTTTAAACTTAAAATATTCTCAAACTGATAAGATCCTCTGGTCCTATCCTCATTTTCAGCCTTAAGAGCACCCAGTTTCCCATGCAGTAAATGGTCAGCCTCAGACATCACATCAGCCTACGAACCTAGAGTTGTACAAATCCACATTTTAATTCAACACCTACAAGAATATGAACATTTGAGTGCAGTATTTGTGAAATTCATTATTTCATCATTTATGATGAAACTGCATCACATTTAATCATCAAACACCCGAAAACATCTCGCCGTTGAATAACATGTGATCTCATTATACTCAAGGTTACACTGCAGTCAAAATACTCTTGTCTCTAACATACGTGTACATTCTCAGCTGTCCTCAGGCCACATTTTAACCCATGCTGCTTTCATTTTCCCTTATGGGTTCCATAAAGAAAGACAGATGGCAACACATCTGAGAAGTAAGCATCATTTAATTTCAAGTACCCGGTGCTCAGAGACAAAATAATCTCCGTAAAGCTCAACTCTGTCTCACCCCAAGGAACTTCAGTGTGATTCCAGCCTTCTGCAGTCGACAAAATGTAGTATCAAAAATATCACACGGTAACATGGTGAAATGAAATTGTAAAGTGAAGAGAGTCTGGAGTTTTCTCTTATAAGCAGGTTGTTTGCCATCCCATCGCAGCAGAGCCATCGAGACAGCACAAAGCACAAGCTGAAAGGCTTCGGATTTAAACCCGCCCTGCATTCTGCAAATCTCTCAGTTGTCTGTTTCTTTTAGGGCCGCTGAATGGTGACAATTATATACTTTGTTCAGCCGAAGTGAGTCCTGCTTGTTTGAGAATGCCTAAGCTGACGTTATTCTCACCGAAAACCTTAAATATTTGCTGATGTAGAAGGAAGAGCAGCTGAACAGATGTGAATGTCTGAATTTCAGCAGACTGAAGTTGGATTTATCTTAAGGAATCTGTGATTTTTCTTCTTCTTCTGTCAACACAGTGATCATGACATAGTGGTCAAATTTATAATTGTGAAATATAGGTTTCACAGAGTGGGATTCTTTTCATGAAGGAAACTAATAAGAAAGCTTATGAAATATGTTGTAAAAGTTGAAATCCTTCTCTCAGTGATTTCGTTTTTAACCCTCAGTAAGACATAAATCATATGTCTAAATCCAAACTGTTCAGCAAACAAAGACGAAAGGTTCAACTGAATTTCATTTGATTCTTTTCAGTTTCATCTACAAGACCTTTGAAATGGCTGGGGAGAAATACTTAGTGCAGTCCAGGAAGTAAACAGGTCATTGCAGTCCCCCAAAAATGCAAAAGCCATATTTGAGCTAAAAAAATAAAACATGTGCAACCAGTTGTGGAGTTAGACTCGAAGGAATTTAGCAGCTCAGAGCCTTAAAGATGAGATGTTAAAAACAAGTTTGCAGCTACTGTACACACACTGCCTGTACTGTATGATTTCTCTTTGACTCACAGAAACCGTGGGACCCCTGCAGGAAGCTGTTATACTCAGAGAAACTTACCGTCTTCTTGGTTGATGCTCTTGTTCCCATCGAGGCGCTGCGAGGAGCGGAGGACCTGTCCTGGCTCGGACATTCCCCTCTGTCTGGTCGTTGGAGAACTTGGTGGTTCAGGGCTTGGTTCAACGTGGACTTTGAAACGGCACCACTCTGCAATAACATCGCAACAACAATCAAAGATCGGGTCCGTCTCTGTCCGGCCGAGCAGGCTGGGACAGGATGGTCTCAACGGTGGCCAGCGGAAAAGACAACAAGAGGCTGAGGTCAACTGCTGGGGAAGTGAAATCTCCACTCTCAATACACAAAAGAGCCCGTATGTGCGGATCTTCTTTTGAGAGGACAGAGATTATGACCTCGTCAGATATCCCAGTAAAGATGTCTTGTCCTGCCCAGTCGCCTGTCATTACTTAAAGCAAGTAATAGTGAATGCCTGGGATGGTTATGCAGATGCCTGGGAGGCATGTGAGCCTCTCTCAACCATTCCTAATGGACCAAATCATACAAACTCCCTTCAGTACAATAGCTCGTCTGTGCGGTACATACATATGGACGCCGAAAGAGCACTTTTGTTCCCAAATGCTAACTCTGGTGGGATATTTCATGAAACATGCCACCATGAAAAGACCCCTTTTTTTTTTTTTTAGGGACAGAGCTGCTTGGTCCCAGTCGCAAAACCTCAAACGTACAATGGCTGTCTGTTCCTGCCGCACCATTCTGACCCGGCTAAAGCCCCGTACACTCCAGTATCACATCTAAGAGCGGCAGACCTACATCATGAAACAGACTCAAGTCAGAAGGACACTATAAGATGGCCTGACAAAGCGCGTAGTGTTGCAGACAGACTATATCCTCATATGTCACAAGTCCCAGACACAGTTATACGACTCACAAGAGATCAGCGTACTGGATCTCCTCTCTCACATACTGGGTCTATGGATTAGAGAGAGCTTGTTTGAATCCAAACCTGATGTAGAACACTTTTACAGCTCAGCAGGACATAAAGTTACGATGAACACCTGTTTCTCACAGGTCCAAATAATCCATCAGGACTTTATCCCCACAGAGCAAAGTAAATTGATTTCGGCGAAGTTTACAAGCATGACCAAGAATGCAGCGTTCAATTCACAGGAATGTGTACAGTATCAACCGTGACAGTACGCATACCATTATGCACCGCATGCTGCTTTATAACACAGTTCATTTCTGCGTTTATATCAAAGTATAAGGTACAAAGCTCTTGTCAAACCCCTTAGTTAGGGGGTATGGCGTTAACTTGAGTGACAGCAGTCATGATGCAGGGCTGCGTGAACACACTCTCACCTGTTTCTTGCGGGTGGTGCAGGGTGTGTCAGAGGGGGAGGAGTTTGCACTCAGCGCCTCCTCTATGTCTAGATTAAGCTGGTCCAGTGTCCTCATCAGCTGGCTCATTGACTCAGACCAGGGGGACTTGACCTGCTGGTAATCAGAGAAGCACTGATTTAAGCGAAGGCAAGCCACTGCTGCTATAAGAGCATTGAGCCAATAGCAGCAGGTTGATACAATTCACAAGGTATTGTTTGCAATTTGTGTATTTAAGCACAACTACTTAGTCTTGTTAAATCTTAATGATTTCATTTCATTTTGTATCATGAATTGAACCAATTTAACATAACTTCTTGTACTTTAATATCAATACATTTTTCATGTTGTGTCTCATGTTATGTGCATTTTTCAGAAAATGGCAGCATTTCTGCATTATGGAAAGTTCAATTCACAGCAATAATCAAAGGAAAAGATACTCCCTTATTTAATCACATAAACTACATTATGCACACACACGTTCTTATGTAAGCTACACACACAAAATGCTACACATGTGAGTTTTCAGTCATTTGAGGTTAACGGCAAGTAGAGCTGCTGACACATCATCAAAATCGATTAGTATCTTAATTATACGCTTCAGCTAAACCAATCAAAATCAGAAACTAATTTCTTTATCTGACTTTCAAACCCGCAGTAACAGTAATTGAAATCAGGGGTAAAATCAGGTTCATCAGTTAGTCCAGTGATTGCCTGTCATCCTCGCCAGACTTATTTAACACATGAGAGCTTTCGGTGAGATGAGAGCTCTGTCGATTTACCACACTGCCCCGAACTCAAAAAGAGTTACAGGCAAACCCCAAAAAAGTATCTTGTAAATTGCAGATGCTACATCAGTGGACTTCACTGCTGCCACACATGGAAATGTGATCTCCTCTGCTGTGTCTCAGGGTGAAAGAGCAAAGGAGGAGGGCTCCAGACATGTGTGCCCTATACAGAGCATGATGGAATTCCCTGCACTGGCTTTCACTACTCCCCAGACGCACCGTGTATATAAATAGACCGTCCCCACACAGACAGGAGCTGTGTCTGAGGAGCTGGAGGTCCAGTAAATCAGCGAGATGCTCCTCAGTCACCAAAGCATAAATGAACATTGTTAATCCTGGACGAGGGTCACACAAGCTGCTGCATGATGCATACTCTTCTACAGCATCGCTGTGGAACATTTTCAAGAATCCCAGAGTGAAATCCCAGAACTATTGAGGAGTGGATTTTCTTCTCTTGAGCTTCTCTTCCAAAGTTTTTGACACAGTAGTAATGATATTTCCTGTGAAGCCCCTCCTAGAATATGGTTGCATCAGGAAGTAGGACTGTATGGCAGCAACGAGGGTCAGATGAGGAGGTAAATGAGAATGAAAAAGTAAATTATCTAAATATGGATAAATATGGATGACATAACAGATAGCCACATCTATGTGTTTCTACAGTCAATGGTTCTTTAATATTTAATTGACTCCACCTCAATAAATAAATAAAAACTCCATTTCTGTAATTAAAACTAATTTAGCCCTGATTACCGCCAGTCACTTCTATATCAAGTCATTATTCCAATTTTAACATCAAGCCTCTCAATGCACAATCATTTCATTGAAGGGACTCGTCAATACATATTCTCATGGGAAATCCCCAAAACATCTTGCGAAGGGCGTATGACACTTGTTGTCGTATTTTCCTTGATTCACTGTCGAAAAGAGCTGGAGTCCAAATGAGGACAGGCCAACCATGTGACCTATTTTGAGAGTGTTTGCAATCCATAAACCGTTGACTTCCCATAACTGTAAATGTCATTCAGTTCAAAAAAAAGTGCGTTTGGTGACATACATCTCTGTAAATATGTCTTTATTTGGCATATTATGCCTTTCTACAGCTGTGAACATGAAAATCATTCTTCGTGAAGCAACACCTCTATATCATATAACAAGTTAAGGCACTGACAGACTTATATTATGTTGTATTCTCCCTAAATTGGGAGGAATTAAGTGACCAGACACCAGACGGTCCATTTACTCCGCTGACCACCCAGTGTCAGCTGACTGACTCTGCACTGGGAGAGAATGCCTTTTACCACTCAATCTCTCAGGAATGACCTAAATCTGGCCAATCCCCTGCTGACCCCTGAGGCCTGAGGGGTCACCTGGGGTCACTGAGAGGAAAACAAAATGCTACGCTTCTCTGCTATGTCTGCCTTCCAAGCTGACCAGGGAATATAACAGGTTTGACATGGGATCAGTATGTTTAAACAGCTCAATCCTCTGTGTCTGCTCAACAAATATAAGGCCTTCACATACTTTCTATAGAAGACTGATCAATAACAAATCCACTCCATTCTCACGCTACCGCTACCCCTGTAATAAGTAAGACAAGGATACTGTAGATGAACCTTTGCTCAAACGTTCCTCTCCATGTAAGCCTTATAATAGGATTCTAGTTCAAAGATATGAGCACTGTTTTCCGGAAAGTCCTCCTACACACTTTAAGTTTCTGTTTCCATCTTAACAAGATATTTTCCAGGGAGCATCGAAGTGTCATCGCAGATAAAAGGACAAGACTCTTGTTCCAATTGTTGAAATAAGAGACATGAATACTTCCTTCTATATTGTAATTTGATACATACCTGTGAATCACAAAAATACAAAGAATGATGCCGTTTGATGAACATTTTTTGTATTTGACAAAATAATGGTGATATGGTTGGTTATATGGTCCTGTGAGCAGGAACACCAACATGGCTCTAGTTCCTGTTTATCATCATGTGACAATCTCAGATTGTTGTTGTAAGTGTCTGACAACATTATGGACAGAACCCTACAGAGAAATAAAACCTTTTCCTTTACCTTTCACTTGATCCGGCCTGTTTGTTATTGTGTCATTTGACGTGTTGCTGGAAGGCAACGGTGAGTGAGAGTTGGTGAAAGGAATGCCAGTGTTGTCAGAGTTTGTTGTGTTGAAGTAAAGAAAGTGTGGCTTAGATTTGTCTAAAAGATCTTCAATGTCATGGTTGACATTGACATAGATGATTTTGACAATGTGGATGCGACTCGAGATTTCCGAACAAGACTTCATCTGGAATCAAGCTGTAATGATGGCAAGCACCAATCCTGCTGAAGCACCCGTGAACAAGAAATTAGCCTCGAGCTTCGGTGTATGTTTGCGTGAGAAAAGATGATTGTAACTCTTCCAATCAAGAGCAAAAAACTGCACCTCAGTAATCTTTCAAGATATATGTTTGAAAAAATGCTTGATATTCTGAGTTATATGACTGAAAATGTATTTTTGTATGAGAAAAGAAAATGAAAGAAGCAGCAGATCCTGGGCGCTGGACTCCTAATTAACCCCTGGAGTCGACAAACAGAAATGCAAGAAACGGATGCCCCCATTCTGGCACATGCTCAAGCCAAATCTGGAACACATTCACACTGTCTCTTTTCAGTGACATCCCCACAAGGTGCTGGTCAGGAATGTCGGCACTTCTACTTAGAATGAGACAAATTCCAGAGAGGGCTTGACGCTCAAGTGAGACACTACCCTTGATTCATCTCTTGGTGCCTTTCCCCTCGATCCGGCCCCGGCAATTGTGTGAAGTCTTCACACCATGGCAACTGAGCTGGTATGAGTCAATCCTTTAGATAAATGCATTAATGTTATCTTCCGGGGACAACAAAATGTGAGCCCACTATAACTTTATCAGCGCAAATTGGCCACATTGTGAACCCCAACACAGCGGCTTTGACATGGAAATGAGGAGTTAAGTGTGTGAGCTCTGGGCTCGGTGCCTAGACTGCGCCACCCACAGAGAGTGCCAGCGATCACCATGGAGGTATCCAAATGTAGCAGGCGGTCATGCGAAAGGGCATCGGCTACCTGGCTACTCGGAGGAATAAATTACAGTCTTAATATCCTCCGATGCAAAACACCAACTGAACACAGCCACAACCGTGTCTGTGGAGCGGGAAGGAGAGGTGAAGGAAAGTGTATTTCTAGTGGCATTTAGTCAAAGTTGAGTTAAATGATGCAAGCAGGGGGGGAGTCATGAGATGACAACACTATGCATACAGTGCCCTCATATGGTCAATTTCAACTACTGCATCTATGTGCATTTACCCCACTTCAATATTTTCACAAAATTTAAACAGATTAAATTACAAAACTAAAACATTTAGTTCAATTGTTGTGGCAGTTTGCATTCAGATAATTTGCTCAATACGTTTTGGACTTGTTGCATTATTGATAAAAACTTATGCATGCATGAATTATGAATATTGGTCTTAATTGCTGTCATCATTTTGTAAAGTTTTACAGTGTGGGGTTGTAATAAGGATGCAGTTCAAGTGTTATTTTTATGCAAATGAATGTCCCATTCACGATGAATATTAGTACTTTGCTCGTACTTAGTGTCTTTTTCTTTCTAAGCATCGTCTTTTTAAAGAAAAATGACTTAATTAACCTCATGGCTATTTCAGTTCATTCTGCTCTCTGAAGGGGACCAGCTTCGAATGCAGACATGAACAACTTATTCTGTGGTAACAAAAACTAAATTCTTATTTACAAGTGATTAGAATATTTATTATAATATTAAATTCCATTTCTGCCAATAGATCCACCTAAATGCTACACACTGTTCCTTTAAGGTCTTTCATAAAATGATTGGCCTAATTCTTGTGGTTCTGTGGTTGGATAAGCTATCTAGTATCTAGTGTGTGTGTGTGTGTGTGTGTGTGTATAAAGTGATATGTAGCTGAGAAAAATAGCTCATTTTCACTCATATATATTTTCCATTTTTCTTTCCAGCCTGTTCCATGAAACTGTAGACTTTCCTTTAGCGATGGCCACATCGCAGTCCGCCATTATGATAACAGAGCTTGTGGTGGGATGACATGAGAAGCATTGACCTGTAGTCCTTGGATATTATTGACAACAGGCTCGCTGGATTCCATGCATTCCTCAACTTATCTCCAAGACAGCTCATTCAGAGCACAGTGTCATTCGGCACACAAAGCTGGCATTACCTCAACATCTAACCACACCAACAGACAGAGAAGCTAATCTCCACCAGCCGTTTACGACGCCCTGTTTACATGCGCACTATTATCTGCAGACTGTTTAGAAAAGGATGACAGTTATGTGTTATTGGATATGTTCCCACCAGTTGTAACGGATTTGAACATATTCATGAATGTTCACATGAGGCTTTTAAAGGTAATAAAAATCAGGGATGAGGGTTTAGACTTTAGAGGATGGTTACAACCAAGGTCAGGCAAGAGGCTGTGTGAAAAAGAGACTGAAATGTGCCTTTTGTTAAAGATTAAGAGAGCCGTTCAGTAATGGATGTTCAGTGCTCGTACGGCCTGCAATGGGATCTGTCAAAACACCGCTGCCTGCTGAGGGAGTGGAGAGAAAGCAGAGGCCGTTTGCATTCCTTCTGGATCTGCCTTTCACCGGTACAAATGTGAAGTCAGTGTACTCCTACACACTTTCAGGATACCAACTATGCATTATCTCACAGAGTAATGATGTCAGCTCAATTTCAACGGACCAAATGAAGCTGAATAATGACACAATATGTCTATTTTCTTTTAGAAACAAGGTTTTCTAGATCTCTATACACAGAGTTTTAGGTGCCTTTGACTGGAACTTTGGGTAGTTCTTTACTGAACAGCACCTGCATTAGAACTGTATTACTTTTGCCTATATTATTTTACTATCTAAAATGTTTTATTTATTTTCCCTAGCTCATGTGGATTCATTACATGTGAAACACAATTTGTATGTTAAGTAGAGATAAATTCGCAATTATGCACGCAGGGTTTTCGGACATTTTCCATGGTTTTGAGTTATTTCATGTGTGAAAATCTAAACTTACATGTGGTTTTTGTATCACATGTAAAACCAACATTTTGACATTTTACGTGCATATTTGTAAAGGGTTCCTAGTGGATGCTTTTAAATTAATAGCAGCATACCTCCTTACTGCTGGTCTCCCGCTCTGGCTCATAACCACAGTTTCTGGCCGTGTGGTTGATTTCTGCTCGGGCGCTCACAGCTCCTCTCATCTTCTGTTTGTCTTTGCCTGTGCTCCTCTGTCTGCGATTGACAGCATACTCTCTACTCTGAGGCAACTCTGAGAACACGTCATCGTCGTCCCCATCATCACCATCACCATCATTGTGATCATCGTCCTCCTCCTCCAGTGATGACTCTCCATCGTCAGAACTCTCATTGACAAAGGCATGGCCGTCAGCTGCTGAGGGGCAGGTGTAGTGTGAGAAAGTGATGGAGCTCGGTTTGTGCTTCACAATGCGTGGGAGATCCAGGACTCTCAGGCCGGGATCAGGAACAGTTGCAGGGACAGTGAGGGTAGGAGTGGAGTCAAGATTGAGGATGGGACACGGGTCCCCTTGAGGCATAAAGACATGGCCATTTGAGATTGGCTCTAACCTCTTGAAGTGTGTTTTTACACATTCGGAGTTAAAATCTATTGTCTGACCAGCATGATTCTGAACCACCTGGTCTTCTGCAACCGGAACAGGAAGCGAACAGCAGTTGCCATTTGTCCTAGGTAATGTCGACACAATGCCTACTTCATGAAGGTGGGCTGAGGCCACCGGACCAGGGTCCAAGGGTGCTTCACTGAGAAGGACTGA
>NW_022280059.1:4629807-4649103 GCF_004355925.1 Anarrhichthys ocellatus
CACACACACACACACACACACACACACACACACACACACACACACACTCTTTTGCTTTTAGGACACAAGCAGATAAAACAACCTCGGACAAGGACAAAATCTGACTCTGAAGATATGTTTTATATATCTGACTGAATGAAATACATACAGTATGAATACAGCATAAATAATAAGTAAATGAAATGGCGTATAGTGCCTCCTGTAAAAGCTGTGCCTTCATGGTGAGTGTGAACGAGAGCGTACAAGAGATTAGGGTTCCTTCCAAGAAACCCCTCTTTTAAAAAAGCACTATGCAAAGAGGGTCTCATTATTCTCAAATGAATGCAGAGCAGATTCAAATGGAGGGAAGAAGTCACAGACTGAAAATGAACTGGGAGTGTTGACTTGCAAGCCAAAACCACAAATTAGTTAGGAGAGTGAAAAAAAAAATCATCTAGGATCATTTTCAACAGAAACGTCCCGAACAAGTCCTCTCACGCACAAACAATCTATAGCAGAACTTTCTCAACTCAGCGTAGGAGGATTAGCAAAGAGAGGAATTGAGAGTTTTAATTTGTTTCTCCATCATAAGCACATGCCAGTCAGATTCACAGGTAAACAGAAAACAAAAGACTCACCTGCGGGGTGGAAAAAAAGTTGTCTGTGTTGCCCAAACAGTGTCACCAAGAGCATATGGCTAAAAAAAACAACAGTGGCAGTGAAGCTCGCTCCTGTTACAGCAGAGCGGGTTGGACTGCCCCCTCGCAGAGCCACACTTATGTCCCCATAGGCCTATTCTTCTAACTGGCAAGCCTGTCATCACAACCACCACCCCCTCCTCTTGTGTTTTCCCCTGGGGGGCTAGCAGTGACTAAACCATTCAGAATATGCGTACGAGCAGGGAGTATGTGTACGCGTTGGGAGATGGAAAGAGGAGGAGAAAGGAGACAGGGGGTGGGGGGGGGGTGGCGGCGTTGGAGGGAGCAGCAGTGGTTGGCACTGTAACAAGGTGAACTATAGGTTTCCAGCCCTCACAAACAGGCTGTGAGGAATGGCTGACTTCACCGGGCCGAGCTCTGCAGGAGCAAGATGCTCTGCAGCCCTGAACTATCGCTTCAAAACAGCGGGCTGAGGAATGCCTTCAAGTCAAAGGAGAAAGCTGCGAAGCACCATGATTTACTGGGGAACATTACACAATTACACGATTAAGGTGATAATGCCACAAGAGGATTTGATGCTGAAGTGAAACCAAAAGCATGTTTCCTCAAGTTTGTGTGCAACACTATATATAGAAAATCTGCCACTAAGGAGCAAGCCAATTTGCGGCGTCTCATTAAAATCATGCACTGACAGAATGCTTAATGGTATGCTGGGGAAAAGCACTCCCTGTTGATAGTTCATACACATTCTGTTAGTGTCCAAATTAAATCTTGAACAATCAGGGAATATCCAAATAATCGAAAACACTGAAGTTAAACATTTTCCTTCTCAAAAATCCTGGATTTGATAATCCTGTAATATTTACATACGTTCTACTTCGTGTTCTGCTTGTCATTCACAATCAGTCGAACAGAAGCTGTGAGCGATTCCCATTTGCCTGATGAATGATAAATGAACCTGCAAACGTGAACCAAGGCATTCCTCAGTAAACAACGGAGCTCTTGTGATTTAGAGTTAGAAATGCATGTAGTGAAGAGCCAAGTATACCACACACAGGGATGTGTGGGTGAAAGTGAGTGAAAGTGAGAGATGAGCACAGAGAGTAGAGGGGCAGGTCTGAGCATTTGCGTGTTCATTGGCTGAGGACTAGTTGTTTATGCAGCCCCTGGGCTCTCTGATAGGACTGAAATGCTGAAAAAATAATTTCTGGGTTCACATTCTGTAAGTCCTTGACTTTTGAGCATGGGGGGGGCTTCATTCATTAATTTGTTTCTTCACTTTTCCCTTCAGTCCCCTCACCGGGAGAGAGGTGGTGAAGCCACGGCCACAGATCATCACTTGGCCTCAGTTTGACCTCTGGCCAGTGGGGAGAAAATGAGCGCTGACTAACTTCTCTCATTCATAAAATACTTTGCAATCTGCCCGGGGCTGTAATTCTCTCTCGGCAATGCTTCAAAGCTTCTTCTTGTTCCCCCCCCCCTTTTTTTGATGTCTTTTACAAGTCATCTTTAGCATCTGCCTTGATTTCTGAAAACATCTACTCACTTTACCCATCAACAAGGCCTTGTCTTCCTTCAGACTGTACTGACTTCTGTACTTATATATTAACAAGATGCAGAAAACAGTAGTTTTCCAACTAAATTTCAGATAGAAGTCATAAAAGACAAAAGGTAGAAATATCCTGTGGCGTATTTGGGATCACTCACGGAGCCATACTCGACATAGCAGCCATGCAGCAGCAATAAATCCACTGTTTGACCGGTGAGATAAGGTATGTGTGCAAACCTTTGTTTGTTTCCTGATCTTTTGTTCAGAGCGAGTGACATTCCTGATGTCCTTGTTGGATATCTGTGTTTACATTCCCCCTATTGTCTGAAAGGTTGCATGGAAAGGTTGCAGGAGGCAAGCGGGAGGTTTAGCCCACATGCCGACTAATCATATAGAAGAATCGTCCCTGAAAACCAAACTCCTTAGTAATCTGTTTATTCAATTCCTAAAACACAGTTAACACTAAAAGACATCCGAAAATAATTTTGCCTAGGCTGTGTACAGTCACATTAATGTGTGCACAACATGAATTTGGCGCAATTCGCAGAAAATGTGCTCTGGTCTTGTTGACTCTGTCTGAGAGAGGTAACACTAGTATGCAGGCGCATGTGGACGAGAGACAAGGAGCAGGAGAGAGACAGAAAGGGAACACAGGAACAGAGAGAAAATGTGTGTGTCCCCTGTGTCGGCTCTTACAGTAAAAAAAACATTTGAGAAACACCAACTTGAACAACAGGCTGCACTTAATGAGCCTTTTCTCTGCCTGGTCTCTCTGAGCTGTGCAAGTGAACAGTCCAAGGCCAGTGGGAGTGAGAACAGTTCGGCTCAAACACGGCTGGATGTTCTCACGCTAACCTAGGAGACCCCTCTCTGCCCACGCCTCTAGTGGAAATAAAAACAGCCTTGTTTGTGTCACTGCAAGAAAAACACTGACTTTACTTCCACCGGGGATGGAGGGCAGAATCAGCACCTGGAGCAGGAGGGAGGGAATAAAAGAGAACAAGGCCTTTGTAGATTTAGTCACTTTACACCGGCCAAACACCAAGCTCTGTCGCTTCAGTCAAGTGTGTTCAACTGTCTCCACCATGACTCTTCTTTACGCTTGTGTTATGTCAAAAGTCTTAGACCAGTTTCACAATCTCACTTTTATATAAAAAAAGAATTTGCTGTTTTGGGTAATATAGCTATTAAGACTAAGAGTCTATGGCCATGCTAGTGACACTGTAAATCTGGACTTTGGCTAAATACTAACATTAGCATGCTAACATGCTCACAATGACAACATCTAACATGCTGGTGATTAGCAGGTATACGATGTTCACCATCTTACAGAGTGAAGACTGTACTCTCAAAGTGCAGCTGAGGTTGATAGGAATGTAATGTGTTTTTCAGGTATTCAGTCATAAATCAAAGTTTTGGACAAAGTTAAATGTCCCTGATATGAATTGCAGGTCTAAGGAAGAGGGTGACGGATGTTGTATGGATTATAATGGTCTTTGAAGCAGATTTGTGAATCTTGATATTGGGCTTTATGAATAAATTTGACTTGACATGACTCAAATACAAAAGTATATTTACATCTAAATCTCATTATCCTAAAAAGTCCTCACTGTGACATGCTGGGGCCCGTGTGCCCATTTGAGCTTCTGTTTTCTTCGTTCCAGAGGTTGAGTGAAAATGTTCATCTCCTAAATGTAACTTTTTCCAACAGCAGCTCAGCTGTGCTGACCCACATAAAAGCAAGACAAGGGCTCCTGCTGCAGATTACTATACTGTGACAACTATCTAAAGACAGGAGGGGGGTTGTGGACAAGCTGCCAAAGCAAAGTGCCAGAGATGGCAGGCATACCAAGGCCCGGACGCAGATCCTCAGCAGGCGGAGACGCTCAGTGCCAACCCCTCCAGAAAGAAGCAAATGCGAGTGTGAGAGAATATTACTGTTTGTCTTTGGCTGATTTAGAGAGTGATAAGAATGATAATTTGCCGCTCTGTTCACCGCTCACTTCAGCTGGAAGAGTGTAACAGATTGAAGTTGACAGAGTTCATGAACTATTCACTAAAGAATTGCAACAACCTGAGGGTACAAAATACGTTTTCAAAGAATAATCAATCTCAAGCTAGACTAGACATATACACTTTTTATTATGACATTTGAATCTGTGGGAAAAAACACATTTGTTTCTATTCTGGAATTATTCTGGTCCGTTTGCATTTTAGACTTTATAAAATATGACAGTATGACATCCTGACTCAAGCTTGTGCAAGATATTTCAGCCCCGAGTACACACAGCCATCTGATACACTGTAAAAATGATTCATCAAAACATCTCAGTGCCTCAAATCAACTACAGTTAGCTTTTAGTAAATATGAACTTCTCACAATTATCATTTGTAGCGTGCGTGGACGTTTGAAAGGTTTATGTTTTACTCTCTAACCTAACTGTTACGTTTATTATGGATCTGTTGAAGACAGTATGCTTCAGTAATATTTACTTTAGAGAGTTTATATTACTACCTTATTAGAACCTGCAGTGAAAACATCAGTTTGAGATAGTTTCAGAGACATGATGGTCTAACAAAAAGACGCCGTCAATGTGCATTATGGGAAATGTAGAAACATTTTTTGGAGTTTGAGCCACATGTCGGAATAAAAGTTAGGATGATTCTGCCTCTGGTGCAACAATTTTAGACATTCATTTTCATATTTGAACACACGCCATCATGAAAATGCAATATTAACTTTTGGAGCAATTGTTTAACTACCAAAATAAAAATAAAACAGTTAATGGCAAAATAAACCTGTTACACATCTGACTAAAGTAATGGAGATTTATATTACGTAACTATTCATCCGATCATTGAACGGTTCACGGCTCGTGAGAATGTTTTGCAGTGTACGAGGAGAAACACCTTCTGCGCTGTCATTTCACTTGCTGTCTCTTCTCTCCCTCTTCCCCTTATCAGCGCTATCACCACGGCTGTCAAGACGGGGCAGACGTTTTGAATGGCCTGTGGTCTTCACATGGCACAGGGAGATTAAAGCGAGGGGAAGAGAATGGAGCCAGCTGTGTTGCTGAAACATGCGGCTGTGTATGGTCGCGGGTTTGCCTGCCAGCAACGCAACATGTTACAGCTGCACAGAACAAGAGTGAGTCTGTCAAGGCAGCAAACAGTGACAGGGTTAAGCTGCATCTATACAGTATGGAACATCATCACATTTCATCTGCGCCCGCAACACGGATAACATTCATTTCTATCGAAGGATAGTATACGTGTAAAAGCATGCACATCTATCTCAGTGGGCTTTTTTTCCTGCCGTTGCTTGCAGCACTCTTATGTAACATGAACCACTCAACTGTGGAAAAAAGATGGGTATAAAACAAGATGTAGACATCATTAGAGAACATTCCAGCAATGCCACAGTCTGACTCAATATCTCTGCATTCCAAGCATACCACAGACCACGGGGCAGATGTTCTGCATGATCACTGCTCTCTGCATTCTCACTTTGTCTCTATCCCAAGAGCTGATCAGATCATCACGGAGTTGTTGTGGGTACTAAGATAACGGCTTTTATGTTCCCACTATTCAGATTGTGTTAGAGGTCGTTGAGGTGTAAATTTAAATCTTTTTTACATAAATACCAATGAGCAAATGTAGAACTACGGCGGTGTTCACGGAGGTGATAATCATAATTTGACTGTAAATATAATCAAAGTAATTAAGAATCAAGACATTTCCTTCATGTTTTTCAGAACAGAGCAAGCTAACTCAAAATATCAGCAACATGCAAATGGGAACAAATTGGATAGTTACGAAGAAGAAAATCATATCAAATGAGAAATGTATGTTTTCACTCAGCAGGAGACGACATCCACAATGAAGCTAAGGATGATGACGTTTTTTGTCTTATAGCATTTTGATGTGCAAGATTACGATAAGCGTAAAGTGTAAAAACCTTCCTGGGGAAAAGTCTAATTTGGGTCCCAGATGAATACTAAGAGACTAAAGTCACCTCGTATTCATGTTGAATCTGATATCAAATTCAACCAGTTTCCATGAAAGTATTCCAAAATCCCCAAAGTTCATATTTCCATCTGTATTTAGGAGTGTTTCATGTAAAATGGTGGACTGTGGTACCATCATCTAATTAGTGTTCCCACCAGCATGGACTTGAAATCACACATCTCATCATTAATTAGAATCCCAACTGCTTCTATAACACCATGAGAGCTATTATTTTTATAAATGCTGTTTTTTTACCTTTCTTTCTTTCTTAGGTTGTCCAATTGTTCAGCTTTGTCTCCCAGTAGTGTGCCGGAATTTTTTGATAAGTTAAAAATCTGATTAAACACTAAACTTTATGACCTCAGACGATCAAACCAGAAAGAAACACCAAGAGCAATGTTCCCATTCAGAACTTAACAAAAACCCAATGGATGAACTTGCAACAAATATATTTTTGCCTTATGTAAAAAACGCTTTGGGGCTTGGCAAATATTGGGGTATGTGCATATTTCTTGGCCTCGCTCCTAATCATGAACTCTTGATATTTCATTGGCTCACACGTTACTGCTTTTTGACAACACATGCGAGCAGCAGCACCCACTGCTCACCGCGCAACAGCCACACGACAACATGGCAAAACTTAGAGAACAGCTGTGAGGACAGGACATTCCCAAACAATGAGTGGTGCTGGAGAATTTGTCAGATCCAGTGAGAACGAGGACGGATGTAAACATCGAGGGTGAATTATACGACTGCACAATGATTTCATAGCACGTATGTGATTATAGGAGGCCGGGGATGATGAGTGGTGAATCAGCTCAGCCTTTTTGGGGGGGATTGCCTCGGAGGGACGAGGCAGCAGGCCGTCACCGTAGCACCCAGAGAGAAGCTACAAATGAATTCCCTCCAACAACAAGCCCAGTCCTCGCCTGCTGCAGCACGCTCTGCCAGCACTCGCAATCAACCAGCGAATTCCTTCCCCTCTGCGTTGTGAGGCGGAGGGTGAGGACCGGGGGGTTTTGCGGGCCCCGGCGTTGTGATTTGTGCTGTTGTGTAATTGACAGGTATGTTTGAATCCAGTGTCTGATGCACGCATCACACCGCCTATACTGCCCCCACTGGGGTCGGACAGCAAACATGTTTGCTTCCAGGAACGTGAAGATACATGCCAAGATGACAGGGCTATTCAGAGATGACGGGGTTATCCTTTCGGTTAAACCGCATTGCGTGCAGCAAGTCATCGATCCCATGCTTGTGTAAACTAAAGGCCTACAATATGTGTCCAACACGTTCTTTAAGCCAAGTCCAACATCTGGCTTTTTTGGTTGAATAAACTTTAACTCTACCTTCAAAGCAGGGAAACACCTGAGACAATCTGACTGTAATTTATGACAACACAATGCTGAGATTTGGAAAAACTTGTTTTAAGTCGGCATGCTCTTATTTTGCCCGATGAGAGAAGAGAAAATGTGATCAAAGCTGAGCAGTTGTCAGCCTCTTCTTTATCTTTGCTAGGAACTGTAAGGCGTTGAAAGCAGCTGCTCTGAAGCAGACTGCTGCTCACTCACAGCTGACTGTCAGCTGTGATTTCTCTTTCACTGGTGCTAAATATTAAAGAAGCACGCCAGCATGTTTGCAGGTGCTAAATATTAAAGAAGCACGCCAGCATGTTTGCAGGTGCTAAATATTAAAGAAGCACGCCAGGGTGTTTGCAGCTTTTAACTCTTACTTCAAATACATTTTGTTGACCATTTTCAAATACATCCTTTCCAGTTTTAGGTTTTTGGATGTACCGTTACTGTGGTTTCGGGCATCCATTGGTTTTCATTGGTTTCTGAATGGTATGACAATCTATTAGCATATTCTTGAAACTTGCTTGATTCGGGCCATCGATCACAGTCTGCATTACAGTTACAGTTTACATGTAGACTGATTAGAAGGCTCTGCAATAGGGCTGAAACATATAATCTATTAGTCAATCAACAGAAATCGAATCAGCAGCTATTTTGAAAAAAAATTGATTAATCAAGTGTGGATAATTTACTGGTTTTCTTAGTCCTTCATGATAACAAATTGAGTATATGTGCTTTCAGACTGTTAGTCGTGCAAAAGAAGCATGTGAGGATGCCATCGACCGAAACGATTGGATTGGCAAACAAGAATTTAAAAAATTGTAACAAACATAAATGCAGACTTGATGTTCACTGAGATGAATAGTACAAATCAAACATTTTAAAATTCTGCTACATTTTTAGAAAAACAGAAGCATGGCTTGCAAACCGATTACCAGTGATGTAAAGTAAAGGTGAAGCTAAAACATGCAAAACCAGTGGTGTGGGCCTTTAAAAAGATAAGATGAAATATTAGAGAAATCAATATGTTAATAAATGAATATAACCTTTATCTACTGCAGGAAGCAAACAATGTTTCTGCCAGGATATACTGGAGTCTTTCATGGAGAAAGAGAGTCCCTTCCTTCCTCTCTCCCTATTTGAAATGCTCTTTCAGAAAGCTGAAGTCGGTAATCGATTTCAGCTCTCTAATCTCCTCTCTCCATTATGAGATCTCTCCTGTGCACCTGGGGCCAACGCTCTCATCTCTTTTTCTTATCTGGCAGATTGTCATCTGCCCGTGAGCACACTAGCCCTACCCAGTGGGGGTGCACTAATCCCCATTCACCAGACTCTTTATACAGACACACACACACACACACACGCAGCCGAAAGTACGCCAGACAGTGCCTTGAGCTGCCTGCGAGCAATGTAAAACAGTGACAGATGCGAGAGGCAAAACCAGCCCCAAAAGTAGCTAATCCCAGCTCATTACAGTGATAAGTAAACTATGGCATTTTATAGCTAAAAAAACATACATCTTTCAACCATAAAAAGCACCAAAATGCAAATGTTGACAATTTTGTGAACTTGTAATTACTTGCATCACATCACTTACCCTTGGGCAGAGTCCACTGTCACTTGAAACTGGACCACGACGAGAGAGTGGAGACGGTGAAGGCTATGAGTGTGACATGATTTCAGTGTGACACCATAAATGATCCTCGACAACTGTGATGAACCACCTCGCTCTGGCTTGACAGGAGGGGAGATGAAGGCTGCAGAGGAGGAGGGGATACAGATGGTGAGGGTATACTGACAAACAACGCGGAGGAAATCTGATGAATGCAGAGAAAACAATACTCTCATAGCTTTATGTAAATACGCTAAAAGAGCTTAAAGTAAAAATAGCTTTGATCATTTGGTGTATCAGAAGGAGAATGAAAATCATAAATTCATCGCCTTTCCACTCACCCTGACTTTGCTCTCGGAAAGAAATAAGTATACATGCAGAACAATGTCATCAGATAGGACAGAACGAGATCCAGTCAAATTGTCCACAGATTTTATGTTCTGGATATTCAAACCTCACCGTCTCATTTGTTCCAATAAGGAATAATTAGAACAGAAAAGACAGATGAATGTAAGGCTAAATGCCTTGGTGGGTTGTGAATAAAAACAGATTATTCAATTCAAATTGAGATTTACATTTTGTGATGCAGTTCTAGTGCTGAGCCTTTACCCCGATCTCAAGTTTAGGCAGTGGCGGCTGGTGGAAAATGTTCTAGGTAGGGCCATCCTATCAATTTCAGCAAACATCCCAGTATGATTTAATGCAAAAAAATTAAAGTATCAAACACGCATTACTACTTTGCAGTTAAATATTTAACATTTATTCTAACACGAAAAAAAACAGTAAATAACACTTATATAATATAATATAATATAACATGTTTATTTATTGAGATGCCCCTATGGACCTTGTTATAGGAGGTAAAGATCAGGAGAAGTAAACATGAAGTGTATTTATGAATACTGATGTTAAATTAAGCTATGATGAGTTTTCACTGTTAATTTACCATCTCAATTACATGTTGATGCCTCCATCACCAAGTTAAGCAGATGAGACTGAGGACAGCTATGTAGAAGAAAAGATGTTCACTTTGTCTAATATGTAGCTTGACAGAGTTCTCCATGTGTGTCCTGGTGTTCTCATGTTTCCTTACCTCCTCAGTCTCTACAATTTGAGGGCGCAGATTGGCTAAATTGTATGTCACTCATTTATATCTTTAATCAGCAATTGGCTAAACCGCTTCATAGACCCGCTTCTTTTGGGCAAAAACGATTTGGCCCCCCTAGCTGCGCGTTCTGAGACGTGTCGAGCACACAGGCGGAGAGCACGAGCAGACGAGCACACAGGCGGAGAGCACGAGCAGACGAGCACACAGGCGGAGAGCACGAGCAGGAAAAGCATATATTTTGCGCAGATATCACATTTTACACATATTACTGGGTACATTCCACAGTTCAAAAACACAAATATTGACAATTTGTATAATTTATTATTATTATAATTTTTTTTGTTTTTGTTGTGTGGCTCATGGTGGGGCCAGGCCCCATTGCCCTCCATTGGCCAGCCGCCACTGAGTTTAGGTGATACTTTGCACACTCAGGGATGAAGAAAATGAAGAAAAATGTTGTTTGTGTGAGAAAAAGAATCATATGTCCTTTTTATTTTATTTTATTGAGTCTGTTGGTGATAATTGACTTTATAGGATCACACACTGTCACAAACGAACTCAAAAATTCAATTCAATTTTAGTAAGAATCTGAAGTGCCTCACTTAATATAGTATAAGAAGAAGGAGAAATGTGATGCATTCCTGCATTCACAATCTTGCTGCTTGTCTACAAATCCGTCTGTGGCTCAGGGCCCAACAATACATCTCTGATATGCTTGCGCCATATGAACCCCCTAGAACTCTTAGGACATAGGACTAACAAGCAGGAACCAACTCTGACCACTTTAAAGTCAAAGCTAAAAACACATCTACTTTACATTGCCAACTACCCAGCAATGATTTTAAAAAGTATCCTCTTAGCATTTTAAAATAGCCTGTAATATTAATGTGGGAGTGTGCTGTGTTTGTTTTTTTAAATCTATTGGATTTTTACTTGATTCAAACAATACTACTATACTTTAATGAGTCACTTACCTGTACTGTTACACTTACTTTAGTTGTATTTTATTACCCTGTACACCACATTAAATTGCCCTGATGTGTGAAATAAAGTTGCCTTGCATTCCTAGACAGATGAAAGCGTGAAATATCTGAGTCTGACTGATTCTTCACTTTCACTTCTCACCATCATGTTGTACATCTGCAGTATTCCCTCCGCATCGTTAGATGGTGATGATCCACCGTGTAACCCCCACACACACGTCTCCGTGTTGCTTTCACTCCACCCCAGCAGATGGCGGGACAGAGGACACACACAGTGAAACATCCGCCGACAAAACAGGACGCCTTCTGCACGGTTACTGTCCCGTTTCATAACATCTGACTGCAGAACATTTAACGTTTCCCTGCAGAGTGCTAGTCAGTCTTTCAGTGGAGCGATGACCCGCATTACACGAATGTTTTCTAGAAGACCTCGCATAAAAGTCGGTGCGGCTTTGACCGCGTGCAGATGTTTCCACACAGAACCAGTAAGAACTTCATATTCATTGAGTACACTAACAACGCAGTGACCTGCATTCACACTGACCTTGCAGTGGGACTCCTCACCTTGCAGGTCGGACATGAATCCAGCGGACTTCCGATAGTTCATCACAGCAAGTATGTGTGCGACCTCCCACCCAACCACAGGTTCCCCATGGGCAAGTTCCCCCGGGTTCTGCACCATTTAATCAAAGATCAAGTCATTACAGAGAAACAGGTGAGCGACTCATTCATGTCGTCATTCTAAATATTATTATTTAAGTGCTGAAATGTCACCAAATGCAATCGATTAACACATTTAAAGATGTTACCCTGGGTGCTTGTACATTTTTTTTAATAGCAATACAAAATATACCAATGGATTGATGAGTGAAAATCATTGTTTCCATTGACATCACTTATTTTCTCACATTTTCCCGCTGATGACAATTGCCTTCTTCGCAGTAGGTGTGGGTCCCTGAAATTGCCTCGAAAGATTTACTCAGCTGTGTGCACACTGAGGACTACCTCAACAACTTCATGAGTGGGAAAACAAATGAGCAAGAACAGAGGAGGACAGGTTTCCCCTGGAGTGAAGGTATAGTGAGACGCTGTCGATATGAAACGGGTGAGAAGAACACCTCTCGGCGGTCTAGCAGCTGAATGGCCCCGGAAAGATCACACATCACATGTCACCTTCTCTGCTGTTGACAGGTGGGACTGTTCTAGCTGCTGAAGTAGCTCTGCAGAGGGGTCTGGCCTGCAGCACAGCAGGAGGAACCCATCATGCGTTTCCAAGCTACGGTTCAGGGTTTTGTCTCCTCAATGACTTGGCAGTTGCAGCCAAATACCTGATGGGCAGCTCCTCGCCCAAAAGGAAGGTTCTGATTGTGGATCTAGATGTGCATCAGGTAGCGTTAAAGTGTCTCTGCTGCTTTCAATGTCCTGCCAATATGTCATTCATCGCTCCGACGAGCAGCTCAGCTTTACGCCAGCGGTAAACCTTTCATCTCTTGCATCCAACAGGGCGACGGCACTGCTTTCATTTTTAAAGAGGAGCCCTGCGTGTTTACATTTTCTGTGCATTGTGGGAAAAACTTCCCCCTCCGTAAACAACAGAGTGACCTAGATGTCAGCGTGGAGGATGGGCTGGGAGACGAGGAGTACCTCTCCACAGGCAAGTTCACACAGGCCATAATAATAATAATAATCCTCATTATAATATGTGTTGAAAGTTAAGATCCAGATAGTGTTACTGTGTTCTAAGTTGACATGTGTTTCTTTTTTCTCTTGGCTGCTGTAAAAAGAGGCTTAAAATGAACAAGCTAAATGAAATGCTGAATGAAGAGTGTGTTTCCATGAACTTACTTACATGTCTGATGTTCCCTCCAGTGGAGGCCCACCTCCCCCGGCTGCTGGAGACCTTCCGTCCAGACCTGGTCCTGTACGACGCAGGCGTCGACCCTCATGGGGAGGATGAACTCGGGCGGCTCCGTCTGACCGACCAAGGTGACCGATAAGCTTTGACACCCGAGTGTCTCCACCTACAAGTCATTTCTAGACTCTTTTTGAATGACTGTGCGTATCTCCTAGGGCTGTATCAGAGAGATCTGTACGTGATGAAGACCGTGGTGAGCAGAGGCGTTCCTCTCGCTGCCGTTATCGGAGGAGGATACTCGAGAGACATCGACAAACTGGCCGTCAGACACTCCATCGTTCACAGAGCAGCAACTCGGGTACGGTACACGGGGAAAAAACCAGATGTTGGATGAGGCTTCTTCATACAACAGTGTTTACTTTAACAGTCTACAACATGTCAACTGTTTCAGTGAACAAGAGTGGATTTTGCATTAATGCTCGTCATATTTCAGGTGTGGAGGGAGTGTGGAATGTGAAACCTTTATGCCCTAAATCAAGAGGAGCCTCAGAGCCAAACCGGTACTTGATCTTCAGGAGCCAATATTTATATAACGGAAGTAAAAAACCTGGTAATTCTACATTATATGAATCAATACTTGTTTTATATACTGTATATCTATTCTGTACATGCAGCACGATTCATTCCTCACTGATTCTACCGTCTGCTCAGAGTATCTGAGCTCTACTCAGGATATTTTAATTTAGGAATGGTCACGCAAGTGGCTATCACAGTGTGTGGTATGTTTTGTCTGAAGAGTGATTTAACATGCCGTTTACCTCATCAAGATACTGCATCAGTACTTCTATAGTAGCAACTATCTGTGTAACTATTACACTAATAAACACAAATTGAGAATCCTCCAAGTTATTACAGGTATCATTCATGACAGTAAATGCAGCACAACACCACTCATAAACAAAAATATTTATTAAAGGAAAACCAAAAAAAACTCAAAAGTATTTATATCAGGTCACATAAGACATGAATGTACCAGTGTCACTTCAGAACAAACACAGCTGGTCGACGCACACTGTACTGATCAGGATATGCACCGTCCTTGGCACATATGTTTCAGATCTGACCGTGTTTTTATGTCATTCACCGACATCAAGCAGCGACATATTTGTGGTACAGTGCAATGTTTATTCACAGTATATGAGGCAGTGTATTTGTTACTTCAACACAAGACTGTATACAACTATTACAAACATCAAGCACACACACACACACACACACACACACTGGCAGCACGCTCTTAGAAACGCTTGGAGAATAAAATGCAGACGCACAAATGCTTTGGAAGATAATCTGCAGCTCTTCTTATGATAGTGTTATGAGATATTACACAAGAGCAGCTTAAGGAGTCCCACCAAGCAGTTCATAACAGACACTTTAGCTCATATTCAAGAGTCAAGGAACATGTAAAACAATGAATTAAGTACGAATTTTACACTGTAATAAACGCATTAAAACATTTAAGAGCAGGTGGAAGAGTGAACTGTGTTCCCACTAATTCCATCTTTGGCTAATATTAGAAGTCCAAAGAGAGAAACAGTGCTTTTCTTAAAATCTCTCGTGCAGAAATGCTCTTTTAAAAGAGTTCAAATCATGAGCGGCACTGGAGCTCGCTGTGGTAATTAAAACTAATTCCTAAAACTAAAAGGGAACACACACTGGACATGTGGTTTCATGTATCGACATAGAATAAATACTTAAAAAAATGTGGTATAGTGTACAGTGATGGCCATTGTTGAACACCTCCTACCTCTACTGCTGCTGCAAAACCATTACCATGATACCATCTAAAATGATATTTAATGCTAGATATGAAAAGGTCTGTCACACAGCTGGCTCTAGTACTACCAGAAACTATTAAGTTACACTGAAGTTAAGTAGAGAATTGCAGCAAAGGAGTAGTTTAGTGTACTTTCAACAACGGCTACATCTGTATATTCACTTTTCAGTCACAAGAGTGGCGTAATCATCAAACGTGTGATTGAGTGCTAAAACTTGAGGCAGAGTTGATGCGAGAAAATAAAATCAAACAAGTTAAAATCATATTTTCCATAACCGAACCTTCTCTGCCACCACACACCAGTTGGCGTGATCAAAGTAGGCGTGTTTGACATGAAGCTCTTCGACGTGGTTCTCTATCAGCTCTGCTAGTTCTCCCTCCCTGAAGACGTGATAGTACCTCAGGCAGGAGCCCTCCACCTGCCCCTCGCTCCCCTGAGGACTCCTTGTGCTTTCCTGCTGCTCTTTTCCCTGCAGCCCTCCTCCTCTTTCATCTCCAGACTGCTTCAGGTGCTCCTTCTGGAAAGGGACCAGATCCGGCAGGGCCAGAGAGCCACACTCCCGGGCTAAAGATACTGAGACACTCTGGTTCTGTTTGCCGTTGTTGTTGTTGTTGCCTCCGGGATCATTTTGTCCCTTGTGCAGGTCTGTGACGGAGTCAAAGACGTCCTCCTCTGATCCGATCACAGGCGACGGGTAAAAGAAGCTGGAGACCTGTTTGATGAGGCCTCGCCCTCTCCCGCACCGGCTGGCCTTGTTCCCCTCGTTTTCTCCCCTGGGTGAAGATAAAGCCCTCAGGTCTCTGGAGGACGACCGGGAGATGGCTAGGCTTCCAAAGTCAAACACAGAATCCAGGGACCTGGAGAAGAACCACAGTCTCTGTGTGCTCTGCTGGGGCGTGGCGCTGGCCAGATCTTCCTCGTCCGCCACGGAGGATGTGCTTCTAACCTTCCTGTGCTTGTCAGTGTTGTCTATGGCTTGCCTCACACTCTGAGCTGTGGCCCTCCTTCTGGGTTTGGCGTGCTCCCTGGTGAAATCGGAGGGCGAGTGAGGGTTGGGGTTCCAGGGAACGAAGATGTCCTGTTTCTCAAACTTCCGACGTTTCTGCTCCATGGCCCACACGTAGATCATGATGCGTCCACCCACTCGCAGGGTGCGAGCCATCTCCTTTATTGCTCGAATACGACGTTCTTTGGTGGACAAATGATGGATGACTGTGAAAAATGGGAAAAGCACTAATTTGTCAGAATTAAGTAGGATGATGAGTCAGCATTTCATTCATTATGAAGTCACATTCAGCACATTGCAGTCAACAAAACACATTATGCACACTGTGCGTGGGGCACAACACAAATTAATAATGTGGGCGTCTGCTGACGTCTATGCTCCTAATTGCACTCTTTTGTTGAACGACACAATAATTATCTCACACCGTTGGCTAGGCAACAGAAGCCTGTGGTAAAGTGATGTTTATCATTGTTATGAGTTCATTGAATTTGAGGCAAATGGCAGCTACAGCAGTGTCACCTCATGCATATGAAGGGAGCGATTCGTTACCGAATGGAAGGAATCAACAACATCAAAACCTCCTTTCAACTGTGTGTGTGTGTGTGTGTGTGTGTGTGTGTGTGTGTTTGTCCATTACCTGCAATGGAGAGCACAGCGTCGAAGCAGCCGTCTCTGTAAGGCAAATGCAGCCCGTCGCACATCTGGACCTCGTGTCCTTGGCTCCAGGCAAAGTCCACCAAGGGGTGACAAACATCACACCCCAGCTTGAACACCTCCTTGTTGATGTGGAGATACTTGCCATTGCCACAACCTGCCAATGACACGACAAATGACTTTGTGTTTCCATAAAAATAAAGCACAAACAATGTTTCGCGGGATGGCCAAGATTACATCACTGCTGGAGGGGACACCCACCAATGTCAGCCACGATGCTCCCCGGCTGCAGGTCCAGCAGGAACTGTCGGACCTTCGGCCAGGCTTTATAGCGGCTGTCGTTGAAATATGGAGCAATCTTGTCGTAGACACTGTGCACATGGTCCCTCTCGAGCTGACTGGCAGCCTCCTCCATCATGCCCGTCCAGGCTGCCTCATGCAGCGGCCTCACAGTATCATGCCTGCAGGGACAAAACACATCTAACTGCTCGTCTCCAAACCAATCATCCATCAAACGTTCACTCTATTCCTATAGGAGAGTAAAATATAGCAATGTGGACCCCCTGGAGAGAACAGCACAGAGGAAACCTTAATCAGGAGAGAGACACTCAAACGAGCAGTGGCGGTAATTCAACACTAAACCCTCCGCTTTGTACTTTAAGTACGCGCTGCGGTCATCATCGGTCACTCTTCGCACATCCAGCCCGCAGTCCACCTGAAGGACAGACTGATCTTTAGCACTATGAGCACAAAGTTGTGTTTAATCTCTCATCAATCGTCTGCAACTGTGAAAGAAACAGAGCGGGGGCATCATAAATGAACTAACAAGGTAACAGCGAGGCGGCAGTCCCCGTCTCACAGAGCAATCAGCAGGTCCATGTCCACAGCAGCCGTGTCAAATTGACGTAATGCAGAAACAAAAGGTCAACTCATAAATCATAAATTATTTTCCATCATCTGACAGCATTGCATAACTGAATACAACTAAACTGTTACAGCTGTTATTACTGTTGGTCAAATAAAAAATATATATTTTTTCATTTCATACAAAATTCTTCCTTCGTGTGTCTCATTCACAGTTTTTTAAAAAATTCTCATAATTTGTGAGAAAAGATTATGTAGTCGAGCCAAAAGCAGAGAAGCCAGTTAATATGGTTTGAAAAACTGTAAAATCATGTTAATGAGGATTTTACTGTTAAACGTTCAGAGATGCATCACAGAATTTCAGGAGTGATTTGGAGATCATGAAATTGTAATGTTTGTATTATGTCTGTTTTTTACATTTCCCACTGCAGGCTTCTCAGTTTATTAGCCCACAGCTCCTGCAGTGCTGATGCGGCTCCCTCAAGCGCAATATTGCACAAAGAGTTTTTCCGATGTTATTATCTAAAGAATAACATTGTTGTTTTAGGAAAAAAGAGATCTCAACATGCAGGCTTCTCATTTACACAAACAATTTTCAGAGCTTTTTGCCGAAAACTTCATCACATGCTTTGCAGCATGGCATTAGTCGGTTCAGATAGGTCATATTGACATGTGACTCGTCAAACCTCACAGTGATTTGACCATTTCAAAATGTGGGCTGCTAGAAATATCTTGCTTTCTTTATCTTTTGTAGACTGCATATCCACAACTTAGCTCCTGAAGAAGTTCATTAAGTCTGCAATTGATGAGGACAATAGCCTTTTATATGTGGTAGTAGCTAAAAAAGTTGTCTTTCTAACAATTGAATAAGACCAGAGGAGAAGTAAGCCCTCTTGTCTTCATCTACATTCAACATCTGATTGGTACAAACACTGTTATTAAGCAACACATCATCACTAAATCACAGTGCAAAATCAATGCACAAACAACACAGGTGCATTTGCTGCTTTCTGAGGCTGGAGATGTTCTGCTCTATGTGATATACAGATCATTTGTCATTTTGAATCACATGTGATGGATGGAAGTTGTCGATGCCGACCCACACCAGTATGCGTCGTATATCACTGCCATCATACAGCCGCCGTATGTTGCAAAATCAATAAGCGCTGAAAATATTGAAATATTTAATTGCGATCCACTTCATCTACCATCCACATCCAGCTTCCTCCACAGTGTGAAAGTCTGCTTTTAGCGTTCTATTAGATAGCAGCACATTTAGAAATGTAGAATGTCCTTCCAGTCGACATCTACCTCTGTTTTAAGCATGTCTGCCTGTTAAGAAATTCACAACATCAAATCTAAAACAGATGCAACCTAGTGAACCATGTACTGCCACAGTGCACTTTGCTGATGAGGTTATCCAGAAGGAAAGCTATTAGACATCTCTCCCCCCCCCCCCCACACACACACACACACACCTCTCTTAAAAGATATTAGACTGATATACGTCCTTGAATGTAATATAAATGGCAACATTAACGGCGGGATATAAGTAACACAGGCCAGCCAGTGCTACATGAAAATAATATTTCTCTCTATAAACAGCCAGACCCGTACCCTCACAGTGCATTACCAGGCTTGATTGCGTACGCCTCCGTTGGTAAATACAGTGTGTGCAGCATCCCCCTTTCCTCCACTCAGACCTATTTCTGGACCACCATCATCTGCATCCTCCCAGCCAAGTGGAAGGAAAACATTTCTTATGTAACGTTGTAAACCTGGCCTTCAGTATCGCCAGCGTCCCCCCCCCCCCCCCCCCCCCCCCCCCC